>NC_083410.1:90129775-90222969 GCF_020745735.1 Hemiscyllium ocellatum
TAAAATGTTTAAAGATAGATTTTAACACTTGCCTGTTGCAGATGTCACACTGATATCTTTGCCATTTCTGCTGCTAACTCCTTCCCATTTTCAATAAAGATGGTGCATTTGTTCTCTTCTAATCTCATGGAACCGCACCAGAATCTCAGGAAATTTGAAATATTAGAAACAGTGCATAAAATATATATAAAGACCTGCGAGTAAACAACAGCAGGACTCAGGGAATTGTGAGCCCACAGTTCGAACAATTTTGCTCAGTCAACACTTTGCTGTTGCTTTCACTTTTTTCTGAGTTCATCCTTCCTTCCTTTTCCTGGTTACAGCTAGTTTTTGGGATGTTAATTGTATCACTTGCATTGAAAGACTGATGCAAAAAACCCTGTCTATGTACCAAACTTTCATTTTGCCAACTATTTTCTTTTTATAATTACTTGTTTATACCACTTAACAGCTTTTATATTTCTAGCTATCTTTCTCTTATACTCTAAGAACCTTTCCTACTCATTGAACTAGTCAGTGGTAATTTTGTGCTTTTAATACTCTGTCCAGTCCTCTTGCGGTGGTTCCCATCTTTGTGCAATGACATCTATTTCTTAAGCGGTCAATACCTTAACCTGGTTGAGTTACCCTCATCCTCTCTTGTTGGATTGTGTCTATTATGTACATTCTGAATAATCCCCTCACACATCTGTCACTGCATTTCTGTTGACCTTCCCCTTTCATAATTTGCCACCTTCATCTATCACAACTCAGCTGGAGCAGAGTGTGGATAGTTGTGTCTCACTCTTACACAAGCTGTTGCAAAATGACGAAATGTATAAAATCCTGATGAAGGCCGCCAAAATCTGGTGAACACTGATTTGACTGACTGACTGACACTCAGGACAATTCCTGCCAGGTTTTGTCATTAACAAAAAAGTTATTGCTAATTATAACACAAAATTTTAACAAGAATAGAGAATAAGAAAGGATTGATAATCTACCACCATGCAATTCAAACTATGCCCTTTAAATGGGTGGTTCAATGGTTAGCACTGCTGCCTCACAGTGCCATGATGGTCCCAGGTTCGATTCCAGCCTCGGGTGACTGTGTGGAGTTTCACATTCTCCCATGCCTGTGTGGGTTTCCTCTGTGCGCTCCATTTCCTCCCACACTCCAAAGATATGCAGGTCAGGTGAATTGGCCATGTCAAATTGTCCATAGTGCTAGGTGCATTAGTCAGAGGAAATGGGTCTGGGTGGGTTTACTCCTCAGTGGATCGGTGTGGACTGGTTGGCTGAACGGCCTGTTTCCACACTAGGAAATCTAATGTAAAATCCAAATACCACTCACTCAGTAATGATACAGGCAGACAGAAGAGAAATTGTTAAACATGAACACATGGCAGCAAAAAGAACATCAACAGGGTAAGCAAAATGCAGTCGATCAGAAGTCTAGATCATAATTGATTTTGGCAACAATTACATACCATTTTTGAAATGTTACTGTCGGGGGCTCTGCACCACTCACACAAATGTATTGTGGCCTTTCTCACAGACTCATAGAGTCATGGATGTGTGCAGTATTGAAACCGAACTTTCAGTTCAACTCATCTATGCTAACCAAAATAGCCTGAATAAATCTAGTGTCCCATTTGCCCAGCATTTGCCCATATCCCTCTGAACCTTTCCTATAAAAGCACCCATTCGGAATGCCTTTTAATATATTGTAAATTGTACCAGTCTCCACCACATCCTCTGTCAGCTCATTCATACACATAACACCCTTCTGCATGAAAACATTGCCCCATAGTTTCCCTCTATAAATCTTTCCTTTCACCTAAAACAAGTTCCTTCTAGAATTGGTCTCCCCCACCCCGGGAGAAAACAAACAAGTCTTGTCTTTTTTACCACTACCAAGCCCCTCATGTTTTTTTAAAACTTGGATAAGGTCACCCCTCAGCCTCCGATGCTCCAGGGGAAATACCCCAGCCTATTCAGCCTCTCCCGCAGCTCAAATCCCCAACCCAGGCAGCATCATTTTTTAGCCTTTCCTTAACGCTTTTCAATTTTAACAACATTCTTCCTCGAGCTGGAGACCACTGAATTCGCAGGTTGTGTTATCCCGTAGCTTATCTCAGTAATGACTATCAGATCTTACCTTATTTAATTTCTATTAGTATTCTCAGTTCATCTCTCTTGTTCCAAATGTTGTGCATGTTCAGACACTGAGCTTTCAGATCTGTACTTTATTACTGTTGGAAACCTCCGCCTTATCTATTGGTTTAATCTTGTTTAGATCCTCACTCTATCTCTCCTGCCATGGTCTGTTTATCATATGCCAATTCGGAATTTTCTCACTTGTTTTATGGTCCAGATCAGACCTTCTTCTCAGAATATATTAAGAAGATAGTCCCAGACCCAAACAATTTCTTATCTTAAAGGTAAGTGTAAGGCATTGAATTGCAGATGTAATTTGATTGGTCAAGCTAATTGAAGTTAAACATGACATACTTTATTTTTACTTGACAGTTAAAATACAGACAAAATAAAAAATGAAAGAATTGGCTTAACTTTAACACGATTGAAAGGCTTAAATTAATAGATATATTAACTACTGCTCATAAAATGTTCCAATATCATAACGTCCATAAAAAACAGCCTTGGCAAAGGCATATTGAATAAAACAGATTGTCTCACATGCAATTCTAGTAGCAGGAAGAGAACCCCTGTTTTTTTAGCTGTAACAGAGAGAGGGACAAGAGCTTCAAGACCCCAGTTACCACAGAAAGGTAAAGCTAAAAGTCCTGATGCAGCTGGAACTTGACCCCCAACCATTCAGGCTGCTTCTATTATTCCAACTCTGTTGGGTTTGGAGCAGACTTTGCTGCACCTCTGTCTCAACCTTTCTTCATAAAAAAAAGTACAGAATGTATATTTTAAAGAACGCATCATCCACACCTCCCCACTTAAAAAATACACCATTAATATACAAAGATGCCTTCATTTTTGAAAACCATTAGTCTGACATTATTAGTACCCCAGGATAGGATGCATCTACATTACACTGACTCTCAGCAATACTACAGTGCATTTTCAGTCTGTTTTATCCCACAACAGGACAACTCTGTCTTCATTCATCAAAGTCATGAATGACAACATGTCAGCAATTACGTATGTGATTTTCCAAATTCAGTGCCTGCAATAGCAAGTTGAATTGGAAGAACCTGGAATTTTTATCCCTTTTTTCCAAAATAACTTAAGGGATTATGATCAGTATATACAATTGTCTCAGACACATTACTGATAACATAAGTGTTGAAATGTCGCAATGCCATCATCAAGCTCAAGGTCTCCTTCTCAATTGTGGAATATTTCTATTGATTATTCTTCAATTTTCTGGAAAAATGTCCAATAGATCTTTATATCTTCTTGTTATCTTCTTCCAAGTGTTCACATTGACACTCACATGACTCGCATCAATAGCCATTTTGAATTACTTTATGTGATCAGGTGTGGCGAACATTAGGGCAGTGGTTAACACAATTTTCAGGCTGTCAAATGTCTTCTGACAGCCTGTTGTCCAATGTATATTTCTGCACTTCTTCAATAATTCAGCCAGTGGAGCAACCATACAGCTAAAATTTGGCAAGAACTTCTGATGAAAACGATTCAGCCTCAGAACTAATAGTACTAACATCAGTGTCGATGGTATGGGAAACTCCCCAATAACCTTTGTTTTCACATCCCATGGGATGATCTGTCTGTGTCCAATAACATATCCCAAAAACATGACTTGGGCTTTTTGGAACTCACTCACCGGGTTTATCTCCAAGCTTACCTCCCAAAGTCCATTGAACAATTCCAATTGATGGTCCAAATGTTCCTTCCACATGTGACAAAAATCACCAGGTCATCAACACCACTGGACAACCCTGAAATGTCTTTGTTGGTTCACCTTTGAAATGTGGCTAGCAAATTTTTCATTGCAAATGGCATGACTTAAACTGATACAGTCCATTTGGCATCACAAAAGCCAGAATTTTCTTCACTCTTTCAGATAAAGGTACCTGCCAGTATCCTCTGTGCAAGTACAACTTAGAAATATAAGTTGCTTATCCCACCATCTCAGTACAGGCTTCCAAACATGGAATAGGGTATGAATCAGACTTTGTGACAATCTGCACTTGATCATCGGGTACCATCTGATTTTGGCAGCATCACTATGGGTGAGTTCCATTCACTGCAACTTGCCTGACTATACTGTCTTTCAGCATGCGTTCACTCTTTTTTTTGAACCTGTTACAAATTTGGAGGGTTAAATCCATGAGCATGTTGTTTAATGGGAACAGCATTTCCTCTATCTACATCATGCACAATCAGATTAGTACTTCCAAGCTTATTTCCACTTATCACCCCATGTGTTTGCAATAACTCTTTCAGGTCATTTTAATTTCCGTCTGGAAGGTATCCAATGACCAATGTCTCAGTAATTAATTTCAGTAGCCGTCTCATCTCATGGCTAAAAAACTCATTGAAATGGACTGAATGTAGTTACTTCAACAGGTGCACTCCTAACTGCAAAAAGTACAAATAGAGTTTCTTTATCACAATCCTCTAAATCATTACTACTATAAGCCATCAACATGGTCTTTAAAATTCTAATGCTGTCTGTGATTCTCAGTGGACTGAACTTGATAACTTCATTGTATAATTTTGATGTAATATCTGCCCCTTGATCGAATTGTATTTCTGTGAGTAGTCCACTTCTAGTTTTAAAAAAATTGAGTAAATATTCTACAATCCTTCAAGGCAAGATACTGCGTAATGGAATGCCTACTGGAAATCTAGTAGATACATCCATTACTGACACTTATGACAAGACTCACAAATTTTAACCAGTTCGTCATGCAGGCCAATAAAAATGCCTTTGTATTTTGACTTGAGTTCTTCTTACTTCCAAATAGCCTCCAACGGGAAATTCATGTGCTACCCACAACACCTCCTTTTTATAACCCACTGGTAATATAACTTGATGAATTTCTGCCCATTTCATATCCACCTCAATATGGCCTCCATTTCCTCAACAAGATGTCAGTTTTAACATAGTGACATTCTAGCACACATTGAGATTTTTCTCCTGTATGTGCCTTTTATTACAAATCTTTAGTTTTTCATCTTCCTGTTATAATTCAGTTAATTGCTCTGAAATAAAAGTATCCACTTTATTCTCCATTTGTTCGTGTTTCTTTTCTCAACTGTTTAATCAAACATGGTTACTGATAATTGTACTTTTTCAAACTCCGCATCTTTATTCTTTGATTTCTTCTCTTACTTGAACCTGTGGCTTTGTGACCTTGTTAACACGCAGTCAGGAAAAATCCCAGGATATATTTCCTGTAACACCATAGGTGTCTGGTTTTCCTCTGGCTTTTCAACCACAGTAGGCCTCACTCGCACCTGTGTTCAAGCTATATCATTCCCAAGGATAAATTGCATTCCTGGAGCCAAGAATTTCTTTATTACTCCAACCAACACTTCTCCATTTGCCACCTGACTCACCCAACTTCACTTAATATAATGGAACACTGCTCTTCTCACCATGAATACCACATGTTACCACGTTTCTTGGCATTACTTCTTCTGCGACATACCACATATGTCCTCATCTCTCACCATCAAAGATTGACTTGCTCCTGTATCTCTTAAAATTTAATTTCTTTACCTGCTCCTCTGAGCATACTGAAGTAAACCTTACCCTTGCAAGAAAATCTTTGAAAGCAATCTGGCAGTTTCTTCACAACCACCCCCTGAGCAGGTTGCACATTCTAATACGGCTTTTTTTAGCTTCCACATGGAACTATCTCCTTCACTCTTGCTACAGCAAACTGCTGGAATTCCCTCACTTTGATCATCGTGGGTCACCCAAAAGCAGGACTGCAGTAGGTCAATTGTAGTTCACTACCACCTTTCGAAGGGCAATTCGAGACAGGCCCAGCCAGCAATGAGTCATTGTTGTAATGTAGAAGTGAATCTGTACAAGAGAGACCTCACATTCAACAATAAGAGAAGTGATCAAACAATCTGCTGACAGTGATGTGGGTTAGAGAATAAATATTAGCCAGAAGACCATGGATGACTTCACTGCTTGTCCTCAAAGGAGGGCTGTGGGAAATGTTACATCCAATGAGGAGCGTGGACTGGTGTTGTGTTACCAGCTCATCTGAAGTGGAATTCTGTCAACCTCAGTCATATGCTTGATCACATGACCCTGTGATACAGAGGCAGGAATATCACCACAGAGACAAGACTATTATTTGCAGTTAACATTGAACAATGAGAAACAATTGTTCGCAGGATGATATAGATTAATATGAACACTTTGCAAACTTTTTTTCCAGTCATGCAATGAAAAGTATTTGATGCATTTAATAATTGCACGGAATGGAGACATTATTGCAATTCTCAACTGTTCTCTGAATTTAGACTGAGCCAATGCATAAACACATGTGTTTGTACAGGAACTCAGCAGTTGAAACATATCGGCAGCATATTCTGCAATAAGTAAGGGATCCATATAATGGTCTGGTTCATAAAATGTATCTGTAATTCTAGAATTGAGGAAAAATATAGCGTATGGCATCCACATCACGATGAAAGTGCCAGAAATGGTGAAGAGTAAAGTGATGGATTTCCTTCGGCTCTGCATCTCTGGATCGTCACTGTTCTGGGTGTTGCGTTGACCTTGCAGTGCTCTGGGGGTTTGATTCGCAATCACAATGTGTCGGACAGTCAGTGCATTGAGCAGTGAAATGAAAAAAATATGGCAAAAATGGGTTAAAAATTGTATCAAGCCAGTCAAAGGTGATCCACCCTGGTAAGATAAAGTAGTCCGGTTTGAAATGAGCGCCCCACTCCACATTGTTTATTATATATATTGGCTCAAATGCATAGTATACGGGGATGTTTTTGAATGAGAAAATTAACATCATAATCGCTATAACCACAGCTGCAGTTTCCTCCCTGCAATACTTTGCTCTCAACCTCTGGCAACAAATGAGGACAAAGCGATCGACACTGAAAGCGACCGTGAGCCAAACAGAGCAGTCAACAGCTGTATAGTTGATCACCTCATTGATGGTACTTATTGAGGTGAAGCGTAGAAATGAAAATGGGAAATAGTAGTCAAGCATATAGTAGATTATCACATTGGAAATAGTGACCAGGAGATCAACTGCCGTCATACCCACCAAATAAAGGGAGTTCCCCTTGGATAGACCACAGCCTCCACGAATTAAAAGGACAATTGTCAGAAGGTTAGCTACAAGAAAAAAAGCAGCATCCCCAGATTAGTAACACAACGTTGCTTGGAGATTATAGCATGAAACCACCTTTTGGCCCAATGGGTTTACACTGAGGTTCACGCTGCACGTGTTTCCTCCCACTGACTTCATCTTTCAATATTGAGATATTATTTCTTCCATCCACAGGCATTTACTAAGATTTCCCTTCAGCCAAACTCACAAATGTGTAGAAATATTGCACAGATTGGACGGAAGCAAATTTCTTTCCCAACCAGAATCCCTTCACAGGAATGGATTGAGTAGGTGTTCCCCCCACCACTTTTCCTTATGTCTGTCTATAACTAAACAGAAGGGTGGGTGAGGGTGGGGATTGAGAATGGCCTGCCTGCTTTGAACATTGACAAACTTTTAAAAAATCGAAGCTCCTTTTCAGCTCAACTGACCACAATTGTCCAGGATCCATCCTATTTTACAGAGATTGCACACACAAATCAGTATGGGGATAGGCTTTCCCAGCAGTGTGCTGTTAGGGGCTTTGAGACACTCTCCAGGGAGTCACTGACCTCTCTTTGTGACAAATCAGTTCCAATTCTCTGATGGATGTTCAATGTCTGCAGCATTCATGCCTCCAGCTCTTTGGAATCATTCATTTGAGTTTTTACTGAGTTTAAATGATCACCCGTGGCACTGAGCATTTGTGCCTCCAGCTCTTTGTAAGCATTAGACTGAGCTCTTTTCAGTGGGCTGTAAGCTCCTGTACAACACGGTATGATGGTGGGAACATTGGAAAGGGTTTGGTGTGCTCACACCGACATCACTTTCACCACAGATGAGGTTCACCAGGCAGGAAGATGGCCACAGGAATCAGGAATCTTGCTGGATTCTCAAAACTGGAAGGTGTCATCGATTACAAGCATGTTGTTGCTGAGGTTTCAGTGAGATAACCAGGGACATTTGTAAATATTAAAGGGGCTCACTCTCTCACTGTCCAATTACCAAGTATTGATAAGAGCGTCTCCAGATATGTGTGTGCATTCCAGGGAGGGGTCATGACTCATACAACCTTCAACGCCTCTCGGTTCCACAGTGGGCAATGTACCATAGCCATTGGAGAGATGGATTCTGGGAGGGAATGGCTGTCAATTGCAGAGATGGCTCTTGGACTCAGCGAAACAACACAAATCAGATGTTATATCGTGTTGCAATAAGATTCATGCAAACTCCAAGTCTATCTGACAAAAGGATGACCATCCTGCTCAACATGACAATGTCACCTCAAGTTATGACCAGTGACTGGACCATTGTGTTTATGGCAAAGGGAAGGCAGGTACTGAAAAGGATGCTGGGACACACACCATCAACAAACCCTGGTTAGTAAACCTTCAAGTCAACATCCATCCTTAAGACCAGAAAAATGAATGAAAACAATAACTACACATCCAACCTCATGTGGATGTATATAATGAAGGTTAACAGCAATTTCATTCCTGTAAAGACATCATAAATTATCCACTGTGTTCTTCCATATGGACTCAGTGTGATTTCTTACATTGTTCCTGCCTGCTGCACTGTAGCCTTCCCCATGTGCTGCCAGTGGTCCTGGTGGCAGGAGACTGACTCTAATATCCCTTTGTCTGGAATGGCCTTGGGGGTGGTCCTCTGTTCGGTTGAGTCTGTCTGGACGCTGACATGGTGAGGCTCTCCTGCACAGTGTCAGGAAGCTCCTTCATCACCATGGCTCTCTGAAGCACTGGCGTCAGTGGCAGAGGGTAGAGGAGTAACTGTCTCCATCAGGAGTGCCCTGACAGGTACTTCCCGATGGTCACTGCTACTCAACATGTTCCACTCTGAGGCTCACTTGGCCCTCTGTACTTTCATAACTGAGAGACAATGACCTGGCAATGAGTTCAGATAATTCCATCCTCTTTTCTCTTGCTCCTTGAGTTCTGTGACAATGCAATGGATCACAGTAACCTTAACTCGATCCCGGACTTTTGCACACATCTTGAACCAAAACAAAACCCAAACCTCATCCTCACCTTCAAGCAAACCCTAACCTTAACCCTCATCCTCTACCTAATCCCAACTGTAACCCCAACCGAACCTGAAACCTAACCTGAACACGAAACAGAATCCCACTTCCAAACCTAATCCTCACCACATTGTTAACCATTACCCTAACCATAGACCTCAAACATTCTTCACCCTTTCCTGAATCCGAACCAAAATCCTAAACATAACCAAACCACAAATGCAACGATATATTGAGGGGTTCCTAACTTTAACAGTGAAACCTAACACTAACGCTAATGGAAATATTCAACCTAACATTAAACCCACCCTAACCCTAACCCTAAACCTAACCCTAACACTGGCCGTAATCTTAACATCTCCCCTAACCCGAACCCTAACTCGAGCACACAGTTTTAACCCTGATCCGAACCATAACCCAAAACATTTCCTCATACTAATCCTACACCGAACACTAATCTTAACACTAACCCAAACACTGCCCTGAACGTTATTGCAGTTCAGAATGCGTATCCCACAGCACGTGATGAAGGTGCTGATTCAGAATCTGTGTCAGAATTGCCATTATCCCAACCGGGGACACTGCATGCTCCTGTGAAACGTGATCACTGTGTTCCTGGCCTGGATCGTCTCCTCCACTGTCCATTTGATGTTGTACAAGCACTTCTAAAGCTCAGCCAATTGCACATCAAGTGTCTGTCACACAACAGACAGCTCCAGAGGCTCATCACCATCAGACTGGCGCACAGCATCTCGTCAGCTTACACCATTGCTGTCAGTGTTTGAGGGCTGCACGATCAGCTTTCACCCGAGATTGGGATGGGCTTGTGACCACCCCCCAACCCCTACCCCTCAGCAGATGTGCACAAACCCATCAAGATGTGATGCTTCATCAGACACAAGCCCAAAGCCCCCTGTATAGTTCCCTGTTCCCCCTCAGTTGGCAACGCTGCTCACTGAGGAGTGGTTCTAGAGATCAACTGTTAACCTGGTATTAAAAAAAAGAGATTAATGATGATTACATCTTCATCTGTGATCATTTAATAGGACACACGCCCTCTCTGTGAAATCAGTTGAACAGTGTCACAAACATCTCAATTTCAGAGGAGATGCCAACATTCTCTCTCTGCCAATTGTGACAGTATCTCCCTTCTTCTACCCTTCCTTCCTGGAGTAAGCTTGTTCATTCTGAATCTTACCTTGAGTACTCCCATTCCTGCCCCTTAGCCTACAGCCGCCCAATGGGTCTCCAGGCGAGTGACCAACTGCAACATCGCCTCCTCCAGCAGAGTCAGTTTAGCCACACCTCCACTGGTCCTCATTCTCTCAATCAGCCTCTTGCAGCACATCAACAGCATTGACCAGCCACGCCCACATCTACTGCCCACCTCTGCTAACATCTGCTCGATAACTGTGACACAGGGGAGGGCTCACTCCTCGACCTTAGGCCTTCCCTGGACAGGGTGGATGATGTCTCCACTTTGGCAAAGGGTTTGGCAAAAGATGGCATTGTCACTGGAGACACCAGGGTTTACGTTCACAGTCTAACCTGCGCCCTCAACAATAAAGATTTGGAACTCTCAATGCTGCCTCCCTACAGCTGAAGGATATTTATACAATCCCACTTCCCTTCAGCTGCCTGCTCATGCCCACAGCCCTGTACAATGATGGCTGGAGCTGACTTGCTGTTCATGGCCTGACTCTTCTCCCAGTGGACACCTGCCCTCACCTTGCGCTTCACTGAGGAGGCCCCTAGCACCATGTGACTTGGGTGACCAGCTCTTGGTCCCACTGTGATGATCATTCAGGTGCGTGAGCACGTGGACTGGCACAATCCTATCGACCTGCCTGATCCCACCGACCAACATCAAATCCAGACCTATCTCCCAGCAACAGACCCAGACACATGGCAATAAAAACACAGTCGCAGAGAGCTTTGGGATCCAGAAATCTGAAAGTACCTGTTCCTCCCAGACAAGGACCATTTAGCACATGTCAGGTCACAGATTCCTCATGTCCTCATGGAACTAAACTAAACTTCATAAATTACAGCATGAGCTGTTTCTTGTAGGAACACCTGGAACTGGATCCAGTATGAGGAGAGAAAGAGGGAGGGTTTATACACTGAGAGATATATCAGGGGAAAGTCCCACCGACTATTGAGGAGTCTATAGTACACTCCCAATAATGTGACCATCCCGTTCTTATTTTTCAGTTCCACCCATATAACTTGTCTGAATGTACTCCCAGGAATATCCTCCCTTCATACAGCCGTACTGTTCTCCCAAATGAAAATCACCACTCGCCCTCCTCTCTTTACCCCCTTTCTATTCTGCCCACAGCATCTGTACCCTGGAACTTTAACCAACCAATCTTTTCCTTTCATAAACCACATCTCTGTATTCACTTTGATATTGCAGTTCCATGTTCACACCTAGGCCCTGGGTTCATCTGACTTCCCTATCAGGCCTCTTGCATATAAATAAATGCAGTTTAATTTATCAGTCCTACCTCCACTCTCTGCTTTGTTCCTGCCTGCCCTGACTGTTTGGCTTTTTCCTTTTCCCAACTGCACCAATCTCAGACTGATCTCTTTTCTCACTATCGCCCTGAGTACCACCCCACCCCTTACTAGTTTAAATCCTTCTGAGCAGCTTGAGCAAATCTCCCTGCTAGTATATTAGTCCTCTTCCAATTCAAATGCATTCGTCCTTTTTGTATAGGCCACTCTTAATTCAGAAGTGATTCTAATGATCTGGAAATGTGAATCCTTCTCCCCTGCTCCAGCCCCTCAGACACACTTTCATCTGCTTTATCCGCCTATTCCTACCCTCACTAGCCCATGAGGCTGGTAGTAATACATATATTACTACCCTCAAGGACCTACCTTTTAATTGCTGCCCAACTTTCTATATTGTCTCCTCCGAATCTTGTCCTTTTCTCTTCCTATGTCGTTAGTTCCAGTGTGTACAACAACCTTCTGCTGGTCCCTCTCACCTTTGGGAATATTCTACAAACTCTCCTGCATATCCTTGATTCTGGCACCAGGGGAGTAACACAGCATTCTAATGACTCGCCGTCAGCTACAGAAACATCTCTCTGTCTGTGATTCTGATTGGTGAGTCCCCTATCACAATTGATCATTTGGAACCCGATGTATCCCTTGGTAAATTAGGGCCAGTCTCAGTACCAGAAACCTGGCTGTCAGTGCTACATTCCCCAGCGAGGCCCTCACCCCAGGCATTTTCCAAAACAGCAGACTTGTTTGAGATGGGGACAGCCACAGGAGACTCCGACATTACCTGCCTCCTCCTCCTCCCTTTCCCGGCAGTAACCCATCTCCCTAACTGGATCTGCAGCTTTCCTACCTTCCTCCAACTGCCATCCGTCACACCCCCAGCACCTGCAAATTCCTCATTGCCTCGAACTGCTGTTCCAACCGATCCACGCAATCCAAAAGGATTCACAACAAAACATACCTCCTTTAGATATAATAATTAGTAAAATGGAAACTCTTCCAAATCTCCCACATCCGACAGGAAAAGCACATCACTCCACCAAAGGCCACCTTTGCAGCTTAACAATCTACATTCCCAGAAAATAAGATAGACTGACTGCTCTAAAACACCGCTCCAGTCTAACATGGTACATATGTTGTATTATTAAAGTTTGATCAAGAGACAGATCTCAATAAAATCTAAAATAAAAAAGAACATCAATTCACTATTGTGATTTTAAAAAACAAACAGTAAGGTCACACTTTAAAAACAGACACTTATCTGCTCCCCAGTGTGAGCTCCCCCAGACTGGGTTCTCCAAAGGTCAGCTGTGAATTTCACTATTTGCTTGTTTTTCTTAAAAGGAACTCCAATGTACAGAGAAACACGTTTCAAAACAGCAGAAGCAGTCAGCCATGTGGGGTCACTGCTGGGTCACATGGCTGTGCGGGGTTACTGTTGCGTCAAACAGCCTTGTGGCAACACTGCTGCGTCACACTGAGCTGTGTGGGGTCACTGCTGGGCCACATAGCCTTGTGGCATCACTGCTGCGTCACACTGAGCTGTGCGGGGTCACTGCTGGGTCACACAACCTTGTGGGTTCACTGCTTGGTCACATGGTTGTGCGGGGACACTGCTGGGTCACATGACCTTGTGGTGTCACTGCTGGGTCACACGGCTGTGCGGGGTCACTGCTGGGACACATGACCTTGCAGGGTGATGGTTGGGTCACATGGCCAAATAGAGTCACTGCTGGGTCACATGGACTTGCGGGGTCACTGATGGGTCATACATGGCTGTGCAGGGTTACGGATGGGTCAAATGTCCACGCAGGTCTGTACTGACCCACACCGGGTTGTGCGGGGTTATGTCTGCGTCTCCTCAATGCACTGAGTCAGTAACAACCTGCTGACTAATACCCCACTTGGATTTGTCTTTGGCCATGCCTGTATGAAAATAACATTTTTTCTGTATTTGTGATTGTAAATTAAAATTGGAAAAGGACTGTTTTTACAACAAAAGACTGAGAAAGGTATTGCTGTACTTTTAAAAAGTGAGTTAGTGAAACTCATTGTCAGTGGAGTTTGCACTGTTGCTTTTCACTGGGGAATAAGAGATGAGGAGACGCTGGCTCTGTGTACAAAGTGAGATGCAGCCAGCAGGAGGTTGCTGATTGGTTTGTGGAGTTGTTTCTGTTTGTGGATACCAAAGGCCATCAGCTTCACAACAACTATCTGATTGGCTCTTCACCTCTGACAGTGCAGTGAGTGTGTTTGTGTATTGAAGAACATGGCGTCAGGCACAGAGAGAAGAATACTGCCTCATGGTCACTTTCAATATTAAGCTTCAAAGACAGAATTTAAGATATAATTCAGTAAAAATGATTGAATCTGTGTTTCTTTATTTCACGTAATGATTATTTTATATATCCAATAATTGTAATAAATGGATATGGTATTACGTTTCTCAGTTTTTGTCTGAATTTAGTCTGGGCCAATGCATAAACACATACGTTGTACAGGAGCTCAGCAGTAGAAACATATCTGTGGTGCAGTAATGGATCTGTGGAATCATCTGGCTCACAATGACGTTCCATAATGATGCTCTTTAATCCTGGAAATGAGGAAAAATATAACATTTGGCATCCACAGCATGATGAAAGTGAAAAAGATGGCGAAGAGTAAAGTGATGGATTTCCTTCGGTTCTGCATCTCTGGAGCATTGCTGTTCTGGGTGTTGCATTGACCTTGCAGTGCTCTTCGGGTTTAAACTCAGTGCTCCACACCATATTGTGAATTATATTGTTATGGACTAGGCCAGACCACTCAAAACATTCTTAAGTGGGCATCACGATTCGGTTAGTACTTCCCAGTTTAGATTACTAGATTACTTACAGTGTGGAAACAGGCCCTTCGGCCCAACAAGTCCACACCGACCCGCCGAAGCGCAACCCACCCATACATTTACCCATTACCTAACGCTACGGGCAATTTAGCATGGCCAATTCAACTGACCCGCACATCTTTGTGACTGTGGGAGGAAACCGGAGCACCCGGAGGAAACCCACGCAGACACGAGGAGAACGTACAAACTCCACACAGTCAGTCACCTGAGGCGGGAAATGAACCCGGGTCTCTGGCGCTGTGAGGTAGCAGTGCTAACCACTGTGCCACCGTGCCGCCCACATATCTCCCCATGTGATTGTAATAACTCTTTCAGGTTATTTTGATTTTCTTGTGGAAGGTAACTCAACAATTTATTCCAACTTTTGACAACTTCCTCATTGTCCAATTTGATTTGAGGAATGTCCAATTCAGAATCCTCGGAACTTGGTTCATCCTTCTGTGCTGTAATCATTAACACCTTCTCCTCTTGCTTTCCTTCCCCATCAAAATACCTTTTGAGCATATTCACATGACACACTCTGTGAGATTTCTTCCTGTCTTGGGTCCTCGTCAAGTAGTTCACCTCACTCAATTTCCTCTCGATTTTATGTAGTCCAATAAACTTTGCTTTTAAAGGGTCATCTGTTACAGGAAGTAATACCAATACCTTATCCTCAATTGCAAAATTGCAAATTTGTAATTTCTGATCAGCTTCCTGTTGCATTGTATGCTGGGATACTTTTAAATGCTGTCTAGCCAACTCTCCAGCTCTATTTAATCATTCTCTACAATTTAGCACAAAGTCCAAATGGGTGGTCTCTGAATTCTGACTTATTAATTTCTCCTTAATCAATTTTAACGGTCTTCTTACTTCATGCCTAAAAATTAATTCAAATGGACTGAATTTGGTTGATTCATTTGGTGCATCTCTGATCGCAAGAAGTACTCCCTTCTCCCAATCATCTGGATAATCCTGACCATAAGCCCTCGACATGGTCTTTAGTGTTTGATGCCATCTCTCGTGCTCCTGTGATTTTGGATGGTATGCAGTAGATTTGAATTGCTTTATTCCCAAATTATCCATAACCTCTTTGAATAGTTTGGATGCAAAGTTTGAACTTTGATCTGACTGGATCTCTATTGGGAGTCCATATCGATTTAAAAAAATGTAAGGAATTCTTCTACAACGCTTTGATCTGTGATGTTGTGAAATGGCATTGCCTCTGGAAATCTAATTGATGCATCCATTATTGTTAATAAATATTTATTCCCACTTTTTTGTTTGAGGCAGGGGGAAGACACAATCATTCAAAGACTCCTGTGAAAGGTTCTTCAAATTCTGGAATAGTTATTAAAGGTGCAGGTGATATTACTGCCTGTGGTTTTCTGAATAGCTGATGTGTATGGCACATCTGGCAAAATTCAACTCCATCCTTGTGTAGTCCAGGCCAGTAAAATTGTCTTTGTATTTTAGCCTGTGTTTTCCTCACCCTTAAATGACCTCCAAGTGGTAGCTCATGTGCCACCCACAGTACCTCCTTTCTATACCCCACTGGCAAAACAATCTGATGAACCTCTGCCCATTTCTCATCTGCTTGAATGTGCAATGCTCTCCATTTCCTCCTTCAGACATCATTTTTGTAAAATAATAGCACACAGGGATACATTCACTCTCTGTTTATGACCTTTGACATAACTGCTTTAAATTCTCATTTCGCTGCTGTAACTCAACCAGTTTAGCAGAGCTAAAGATACTGGCTTGTTCACTTAGTTGCCCCTGCTCTGTCCCACTATTTGCTCAAAAAAACTCCGATAAATCTATGTCAGTTTCCTTTTCTGTGCCTTTTGAACTTTCCTGCTTCAGCTTGTGCCTCTGTGATCATGTGATCACACAATCAGGGAAAATTCCTGGATAAACATTTTCCATGTCTTCAGTTGCCTAAATCTCCACTGTCTTTTCAACTATAGTAGGCAGCACACCTACCAGTGAATCAGCAATATCATTTGCAAGGACAAATTGTATTCCCGCATCTGAGAGTTTGCCCAGACCTCCAACCACAAATTCTCTTATCTGGACTCTCTGGCCTCACTTTACATAACTGGGCACTTTTTGTCTCACCATTAATTCCTGTGACCAATAGTTTCTGGCAATGGTCCTTCCGGTGTACATATTTCCTCATCCTTCAGCATTACAGACTGAGAGGAATCTGTATCCCTTAATACTGTAACCTCCTACTGCTCCTGGCCTATGTGAATAAACTTTACCCTTGCATGGATATTTTTTAAGCAGATCCGGCACTTCCTCCTTAACCAACCTCTGATCATCTTGTACACTCTGAGGCAGTTGTCTCACCTTCCTGGTGCTTTTTGTTACAAGTCCAACAAAACCTCCCAGGCTTGTCTGGTTTTCCTACATCAGGCTTTCTCCTGGCACACCAACACTGTGATTTTGTGTGGCCCACTTTATTACAATGAAAACACAGGATCTCTTCAACTTCTTTGTCCCCCTCAAGGGTTTCTTTTTTACCCCGTGGTAAGTTATCCGTATGATCTTCACTGAGATCTACCTTTCCCATTCCAAGTGAAAATTACTTTTTGTCCCAATTTCTATCCCTCACGGACTGAAATTGATTCTGGAAGCCAAACCAACTTTTATGGACCAGCTCATAACCAACAGCTCCTCCAGATGGCAAGCTTGCCATTGTAACTCTCTACTCTTCCACATGAGTTGACACTACTTCCTCACTAAGGCTACCCTCAGCCTTTATCTCCAGCCTTTTAAACTGACTTTCCTTTCTAAGTGTCAGTTTCTGAAGTTCAAATGTTCTGTTTTTTCTTTCTCTCTGCCTATCTCTCTTTTCCCTCTCTCTTCTGCTCTCTCACTTTCCCCTCTCTCTGCTGCCCTCTCATTTTCCCTCTCTTCTGCTTTTAATCGTAACTCAAAGTGTTTCATTTCTGCTGCATTTTCCTTATCTCTCACCTCTAACTCGAGCTGCATCATATGCAATTGAATTCTTGCCATCTCTATAGATTCTGATGGTTTCTCTGACAAGTTTAAATGTTGAGCTCCTTTCCTCACAGAAGCAGGCAGGTCCAATGCCAGCTGGTCTGCTCATTCCTGCAGCTTGGTCTTATTCACCTTTTGCAAAAACTTCCAAATTCACCGCATCCACTTCCAGAAAACTTTGGCGACTGAAAGAGCCATTCCTGTCCCAAGCTTTGTCCACTCAACCAAACCAAATAATGAGCCCAGAACCTGCCACTTGCTGTTTAAAATCCCACAAAGAGCCCCCAGTCTGTTATGGACTAGGCCAGAGCACACCAAACATTCGTAAGCAGGCGGCTCTGGGAGATGGATTGAAGCAATTCCCAAGTAACGCTGCAGCACTGAAATCAGTGAAGCAATTGATCTTGCGAGAAGGAACTGGACATTTCTTGTCCTGAATGGAAGAATTAAGACAAAAAGTATTTGTGAACTGAAGAGAAACAAGTGATCATTGATTACTTGAAATTCTTGTAGTAAATATAATAGATACTATTCATCAAAGCACTGCAGACAAAGAAAACCACAATTTCATATCTCTCCTTTTTGCTAAAGGTTGAATAAAGAGAACTAAATTACAATTAAAGGACAATTCTGCATTTAAACAGGATGAGGTCCATTTGGATGTTTGGATCGTTGAGATGCTTTTGAAAAATATGGACATCCAAAGGAAAAAAGTCCCAGCAGACATGGAAGAGAATCAGAAGCGAACCTGAACAGGATGGTTCAGGGACTGTGTTAAAAAGGTCAGCACGGAGATGACAACGTAGTGTCTGTTTTTAAAGAAGTATACATGGAGCTACTGAATTTAGACAGGAAGAGTATTATGATGGAGAATTTCTTTTCGGTTTATAACACACAGCTGCTGTGAAAGGAGAGGGTCTGTCAGAAATAAGCAAATTCTTGATAAATCTAACTGAACAAACCAAGTGAGCAATTTTCTCAGAAGAGGATGGAAAAGCTGTAAAGATTACAGAAAAAGAGAACGGTGATTTGCTGTGCTGGGAAAAGGAAAGTGAAGCCCAGCAGTTCTGGTCTCCTTCCGATTGGAACAATGTTGTGAAACTTGAAAGGGTTCAGAAAAGATTTACAAGACAGGGTTGGAGGGTTTGAGCTACAGGGAGAGGCTGAATAGGCTGGGGCTGTTTTCACTGGAGCATCGGAGGCTGAGCGGTGACCTGATAGAGGGTTATAATATCATGAGGGGCACGGATGGGATAAACAGACAAAGATTTTTTCCCTGCGGTGGGAGAGTCAAAAACTGGAGGGCAGATGTTTAGGGTGAAATGGAAAAGAGAGAGAAAGGATCTAAGGGGCAACGTTTTCACGCAGAGGGTGGTGTGTGTAAGGACTGAGCTGCCAGATGAAGTGGTGGAGGCTGGTACAATTGCAACATTTTAAAGGGTTCTAGATGGGTAGATGAATAGGAAGGGTTAAGAGGGATATCGGCCAAGTACTGGCAAATGGGACTTGATTAGGTTGGGATATCTGATCGGCATGGACGAGTTGGACCGAAGGATCTGTTTCGGTGCTGTACACCTCTATGATACTATGACTTTAAATACGTGAAGAGCTGTCGAACCATTGCCCTGTGCAATGTTAGTGTGTGTCTCACAGACTGCAGAGTTTGCCCATTGGTCAGAAGGTCATGTTATATACATAAACATCAAAGGGGGATCACACAAATATATCAAGTGTCCAATCACAAGTAACAAGGTCCACAAGTCCTTTGCACGAAGCAAGCAATGCAGATTACCAACAGAATGTTAACATTCAAATAAAGTCCATAAGCAGGTCATACATGCCTGAGGCTGATTCCACTCCGATCCCAATGATGCATTGTTCTGTCAGGATTTATTGCACAGCCCTTTGAATGTCCTCATCCCCGGCCTCATCTCCACCCTCAGCAGATTGTTGTTGGTCCCATTTTTTCTGGAGCCAGGACATCTCCCCCTTTTGTTGTTAGCTGTTGGGAGGTGCACAGCATATGGAAATGATGCAGGACAGCCTTTCTGGACTACACTGCAATTCTCCACCAGAACAATACAGGCATTGGAACCTCATTTTAATGAGGCCTGAGCCTATGCCAATATGGCCCTGATCATATGCAGAATTAGCCAATTTACCTGTCTTTTTGACCCAGGTTGACAGAAAGCATGGACTTGGTGTGTGTACTTAACAAGATTATTTACTACAAATAAATAGATTCTAACAGAAGAGAAGTAATTATGAACTGCTGATAAACAAAATCTAATCCACCAATGAACTCCCATCTATGTATACAAACAAACAGACAAAATGCATTGGTGTTCTGGTTAGAGGGAAAAGCTGGGTAGGTAGTTTAATGGTCATTGTGCACAGGGTTTGCTGAGATGATTATTTGTTTTTCTAGTTGTTTTCACTATTTTGAAGTAGGCACAGGGTGACTGGTTCATAATTATATAGGTCACTGACATATTAACAGCCACAGCTGCACAGAAACAGGAAAGGAGAATAAAATTGGCTTCTTCAGGCTGAGATTTTTTTTATTGCAGCTCTCTCACCTCCAATATAAGGTCCAATAAATCCTGACCAATCATTCACACCTACAAGTTGTTCAGATACTTCCTTTTTTAAAGTTTGTGAGGTTTCCTGGCTCTACCTTCCAGGTAATCCATTCCAGATTCCCATCACCCTCTGGGAGGAAGAAGTTTTCCTCAAGTCCTCCTGAAACCTCACACCCAAAAAGTATGCCTCCTTGTTTCAGACCTTTCACCTAAGGGCAGTAGCTGCTTCCTCTCCACCCTGCCCACACCGTTTGGCTCATTGAGTATGTGTCCATCAAAAACAATCATCTAACTCTTCTGTTATGGACCAGGCCTGACCCCTGCAAAACACTTCAAGAAAGTAACCCAGACCATAAATTTGCTCGTTGCTTTCAGCAGATTCAACGCGGATATTCCAGGAGGGATGCCGTTGATCAAACCATTCAGTTATAAATAAAACAGAATTATTTCCAAGATTACCAAATGAAACACAAACAAAAGAGAACAGAATACTGAGTAACTTAACCAATCTGAAAAACCAGCAGGTTATCCCAAATTAATGATGCTGTTCCCAATCTTTGCAACCATCCCCATAAACACCCCATGGCACAGACGGTAACATCATCCCAGGGTCTTCCAGGAGAGATGTCAGAGAGAGAGAGGAGCATCAGCCTATACTTGCTTCTTTAGATCCAGCAGCTTTTACAATGACCTGACTGCTTTCAGTGATCAGCCAGACCAAAACCAAACCAGAGTGACACTGAGCTGGGAGAACGGGCCACTCGCCTTGCATTGCACAAGTGTTTTTTTAAAACTTAAGAGCCTTTTGTCTGAGGCAGTATCTGTGAGCTATCATCAAACTGTCCCCTAAAACCCTTCAAACACAGACTTTTCCGAACCTGAATGTTTATGACATCTTGAAAAAATATCCCAAGGACAACGTAACCTTGTTAAAGGAGCAGCATAATCACAACTGAATGGACAAAACATTGGCAGATGGAACATAATGTGGGAAAATGTAAGCTATGCATTTTGGCAGGAGGGGTAGAAGAGCTGAAGACTACAGGAAGCTGCAGCACATCGGGATTGTTGTATGAATCACAAAAATCAAGCATCTACGTTCAGTAGGCCATAGTGAATCAAATGGACTGTTGTGCCTTTATTTCACAGGGAATGGAGAATTAAAAACAAGGATGCTAAAACTGGGCAGGCCACAGCTGGAATCCTGTGAACCCTTTTGGTCCCCTTATCTAAGGAAAGATATCCTGACATGGGGGGGGGCGGGAGTGGGGGGAGGGGGGGGAGGGGCTTGGGGCAGTCAAGAAAGAAGGTTCACAAAAGGGGACCAATGAAGAGGAGCTGATGGTGTCGTGGTGATGTCACTGGGCTGTTCATCCAGAAACCCAGGGAATGTTGTGGGGAGTTGGGTTCAAATCCTGCTGGATGGTGGCAGCTGAGAGAATTTTAATTCAATTTTTAAAATCTGGAATTCAGAGTCTGATGATGACCATGTATCCATTGTTGATTGTTGGAAAATCCACCTGGTTCACTAATGTCATTTAAGGAACAAACTGGTGTCCTCACCAGGTCTGGGTGACATGTGACTGCAGACCCACAGTAATGGTGTTGACTCCTAATTTCCCTCTGGGAATTGGGGATGGACAATGAATGCTGGCCGACCCAGAAACACCCACATCCCATGAGTGAATATAAATTTCGGTTGATTCTCAGTGTGGAAACAGTCTCTAATGAGAAGAGGTTGAGTACGTTGGGCTTGTGCTCATTGGAGTTTTGAAGAATGAGAGATCACCTTATTGAAACATACACAATTCTTAGGGGGATTGACAGGGTCGATATGGAGAGGGGGCTTCCCCAATGGGAGGGTTGAGAAGCAGAGGGCACAGTCTCAAAGTGAAGGTCACTCATTTAATACAGGGATGAGGAGGAACTCTGACTGTCAGAGAGCAGTGAATAGATGGGATTCTTTACCACACAGGGCTGTCGAGGCTGGGCCATTCAGTATGTTCAAGGCTGAGATAGACACATTTCTAATCAGGAAGGGAATCAAGGTTATGGGGAAATAGCAGGAACATGGGGTTGAGGATTATCAGATTGGCTGTGATCTCATTCAGTGGCAGAGCAGACTCAATGGGCAAAATAGCCAAATTCTGCTCAGACGTCACATGGTCATTGTTTAAAAAAAAGGGGGTGCCCACTTAGACAGAAATGAGGAAGCTTTTTTTCCTTTAGATCTTTGTGAGTCTTTGGAATTCACCTCCTCAAAAGGAAGTGGGTGCAGGATCTTTAAATGTCCAAAAGGCAGACAGAGAGAGATTTTTGATGACCAATGGTAGGAAAGATTATCATTCTGTTATTGGAAGGATATTATTAAACTGGAGAGAGTTCAGATGGATATACCAAGATGTTTCTGGGAATGGAGAGTTTGAAATACGGAAATACTGGAATGACTGGGACCTTCTCCCTTTGAGCTTAGGAGTTTGAAGGGTGATCTTATTGAGGTTTATAAAGTCATGAGGGTCATCAATAAGGAGAATGACAAGGGTCTTTTCCCTCGGGTAAGGCAAGTTCAAAACTGGGGGGGGGGGGCATATTTTAAGGTGAGAGGGGAAAGATTTAAATGGAAATAAGGGATAACCTTTTCCACAATGAGTGGTTCGTGTGTGGAATGAACTGCCAGAGAAAGTGGTGGATTCAGGTACAGTTACAATCTTTGGAAGATATTTGGATTAGTTCATGAAGAGGAAAGGTTTGGAGGGATATGGGCCAAGCAGAGGCAAGTGGGACTGGTTTAGTTTGGGAACATGGTCAGTGTGGACTGGTTGAACTGAAGGGTCTGTCTCCATGCAGTTAGATCTTGTCTGCTGAGGCGTGAAGTGGGTAACAGCAGAGTGTGAGGTGTACACCTGTATGGACTGGGGAAGGCTCACATTCGAAGCTGCCTGGACTAACAAGTAGACGTTAGTTAAATTCAGTGCAGGGAGGGAGGCCACAGGCAACAGGATCCAATTTATTGGAATAATAGGCCAGCAGGCGATGACAGTCACCATGCTGCTGAGCGAGGACACCAGTGACACCTTCAACTATTCCACTGACATCCAACTGAAAGGGTCTGCCATATACCGGCGGCCTGGAGCTGAGGCTGCAGCTAAGGCATCTTTGAGTACGTCAAATGACTGCTGAACTTTAAGGGGAGCATTAGGAGACAAATAAGGAGGAAGATCCTTCGAAAAAGTTATAACTTTTTTTATTCACAGTATTTACTGTGGAAAAGGATATGGAAGATATAGACTGTAGGGAAATAGATGGTGTCATCTTGCAAAATGTCCATATTACAGAGGAGGAAGTGCTGGATGTCCCGAAATGCATAAAAGTGGATAAATCCAGGACCTGATCAAGTGTACCCTAGAACTCTGTGCGAAGTTAGAGACATGATTGCTGGGCCTCTTGCTGAAATATTTGTATCATCGATAGTCACAGGTGAGGTGCCGGAAGACTGGAGGTTCGCTAACGTGGTCCCATTGTTTAAGAAGGATTGTAAGGACAAACCAGGGAATGATAGACCGGGGAACCTGACATCAGTGATGGCAAGTTGTTGGAGGGAATCCTGAGGGACAGAATGTACATGTATTTCGAAAGGCAAGGAATGATTATAGATAGTCAACATGGTTTTTGTGGTTGGGAAATCATCTCTCACAAACTTGATTGAGTTTTTTGAGGAAGTAACAAAGGATTGATGAGGGCAGAGCGGAGGATGTGATCTATATGGACTTCAGTAAGGCGTTCAACAAGGTTCACAATGGGAGACTTATTTCGCAAGGTTAGATCTCACAGAATACAGGGAGAACTAGCCACTTGGATACAGGATTGGCTCAAAGGTAGAAGACAGAGGGTGGTGGTGGAGGGTTGTTTTTCAGACTGGAGGTCTGTGACCAGTGGAGTGCCACAAGGATCGGTGCTGGGTCCTCTACTTTTTCTCATTTACATAAATGAATTGGATGCAAGCATAAGAGGTACAGTTGGTAGGTTTGCAGATGACACCAAAAGTGGAGGTGCAGTGGACAGCGAAGAGTGTTACCTCAGATTACAACAGGATCTGGACCAGACGGGCCAATGGGCTGATAATTGGCAGATGGAGTTTAATTCAGATAAATGCAAGGTGCTGCGTTTTGGAAAAGCAAACCTGAGCAGGACTTATATACTTAGTGGTGAGGTCGTAGGGAGTGTTGCTGAACAAAGAGACCTTGGAGTGCAGGTTCATATCTCCTTGAAAGTGGAGTCGCAGGTAGATAGGATAGTGAAGAAGACATTTGGTATGCTTTCCTTTAATGGTCAGAGTACTGAGTTCAGGAGTTGGGAGGTCATATTGCAGCTGTACAGGACATTGGTTAGGCCACTGTTGGAATGTTGTGTGCAATTCTGGTCTCCTTCCTATCAGAAGGCTGTTGTGAAACTTGAAAGGGTTCAGAAAAGATTTACAAGGATGTTTCCAGGTTTGGAGGATTTGAGCTATAGGGGGGGAATTATGAGGGGCATAGATAGGATAAATAGACAAAGTCTTTTCCCTGGTGTTGGGGAGTCCAGAACTAGAGGGCATAGGTTTAAGGTGAGAGGGGAAAGATATAAAAGAGATCTAAGGGGCAACTTTTTCACACATAGGGTGGTACGTGTATGGAATGAGCTGCCAGAGGAAGTGGTGCAGGCTGGTACAATTGTACCATTTAGGAGGTATATGAATAGGAGGGATATGGGCCGGGTGCTGGCAGGTGGGACTCAATTGGATTGGGATATCTGGTTGGCATGGACGGGTTGGACTGAAGGGTCTGTTTCCATGCGGTACATCGCTATGATTCTATGACTATTTAGAAGCCATTGCCTGCAAAAATGGACCAGCCCAAAAAAGGGGAGGGAAGGGGTGCTGTGAGGCTCTCCCAAATTCAAGTTGCTTCATTTCCAGTTGAGTGTTAACCCTTTCCAAAGCTTCCGATGGCATTCCTGGGAATTGTAAACATCGCACGACTGTCACAACTACTTCTCCTTTTCTCACAGTCGAAGGCAACACCAAATCCAAAAGCTTGCCTTACTCACGTTTTGTAAAACTCTCAAAGTGGTCCCTTTCACCCCCAGGAAACTCTGAACGACTGAACGAGACTTTATTGCACAAGGCACACTCTGTTTAAACCAACCAAAGCCATCACCCGAAATTAAAGTCGCTAACACTAACCACTCACTGCCTTTGAGTATAATAATCCGAAACCCATCCTGGATTTAGAGATTTCAATCTTGACAGGAGCCCCCAGTTTGTTACGGACCAGACCAAACCCCCATAAAAATATTCAGAAGATCCTCCAAACGCGAACAGTTTCTTATTTTGAAGGTAAGTGTAAGGTTTCACATTCGACATTGACTGGTCAAACTATTGGATTTAAAGCGGAATGCATTTTATTATCCACTATAGCTAAAATAAACAAAAGAAAGAAGGAATTTGAATAACTTAACTCTATTGGAAAACTGAACAGAATAACAGTTACACAAACTATTACTAATGAATATAGTGGGATCCTATAAGCAGAGCTTTGGCAAAAGGCAAATTCAGAAAACAGATTGTCTCACATGCAACTCCTGCAGCAGACAGAAAACCCCAGCTTTTGGCTGTGAACAAGAGGGTTATAAACTAATTCCCACTCTTTCAAAACACCAATAACAACTGCTGAACGCTAACCTAATGATCCTGGTTCTGTGCGACTTGACCACACCCAGCCAGGTTGCTTATATTGTTCCAACTTTAAAGAAATACCTGTGGCCTCACACACTGTTTACTCTCGTGATTCTGTTTCCCACTCAATGCCTCTTTCTCAAAACTCTTCCTCTAAAAAAGTACAAAATAACCTCTTAAAGCCACTGGATCATCACAGTTCATATTTTGTTCCCCAGCTCCACTGGAAATGTTTCCCATGTGTTGGTGGGGCAGTGCCCAACGTGGGAACGGCTGGGTAACCCTGGATTTGGTTCACGTCGATGATGCCAGTCTTTCCATGGGCTCAGTGTTCTTAGTCATGTGGATGGCCACTCGAAGTGGTTGGATGTGCTGAAAGCTCATTCCTCAAATACAGGGACAACAACAGAAAAACTGCCCAACCTTTTTTCAATACACAGACTCCCAGAAGTGTGGATCATAGATAACAGGCAGGTGTTTACCAGCAGGGAACTTGAGTATTTCCTGAAGTCAAATGGTATTCAATATAAACGCACCACTCCAGAACATCAATCATCCAATGATCTGTCAGGAAGGTCAGTCCAAACTTTGAAGGTAGGCTTAAAGAAAAAGCCTACAGCTTCACTTGATACCACACTGTCCCGGTTCCAGTTTGATGATGGGACAATTCCTCATGGAACTACAGGGATAGCTCCAGCAGAGTTACTAATGTGGTGAAGACTCCTGACCAAGGTGAATCTAATCTTCTGGGCCCTGGGGTGGGGAGGATGAAATGGCATCAGGAATGTCAATGCGGGATACAAGCCTCTGTTAAGTGAGAGAGACAGCTCACTTCAGGAGACAAAGTTGAGTGGAAGTGCAACAGGAATGCCCCTGCATGGGTAAGAGGCAGAGTTAACGTGAGGTCAGGTTTAGTGATGGAAAAAGTTCATGTCGGTGTAACGGTCCTGAACAAGCAGGTGGACCATATGAATGTTGTCAACTCACAAATAACTCACAGAGTCATAGAGATGTACAGAACACAACCTTCAGTTCAACCTGTGTATGCAAATCCAATATCCGAAATTAATCTAGTCTCATTTCCCAGTATTTGGGCCATATCCTCGAAATCCTTCCTGTTCATATACCCATCCAGGTACCTTTCAAATGTTGGAATTGTACCAGCCTCCACCATTTCCTCTGGCAGATCATTCCAACCGCTTTGTGAAAATATTGCCCCTTAGATCCCTTCTAACTCTTTCCCCTCTCAGCTTAAACCTATGCCCTCTAGGGATGGACATTCCTATTCCAGAGAAAATACCTCATCTATTTACTCTATCCATGCCTCTCATGATTTTATAAACCTCTATGAGGTAAACCTCTCAGGCTCCAACTTCCAAGAGAAAATATCCCCAGTCACTTCAGCTTCTCCCATGAGCTCAATCTCTCCAACCCTGGAAACATCCTTGTAAATATTTTCAAGTTTCACAACATCTTCCCTACAGCAGGGAGTCCAGAACTGCACACAGTATTCCAAAAGTGAACTAACCAATGTCCTGAAAAGCCGCAAGATGTCCTCCCAACTAATTTACTCAATGCACTGACTGATAAAGGCAAGCATACCATACATCTTCTTCAATATCCTGTTTACCTGGGACTCCACTTTCAAGGAATTGTAAGCATACTCTCCAAGGTCTCTTTGTTCGGCAATACTCCCCAGGACCTTACCATTAAATGAATAAGACCTGCCCTGATTTCGTTTTCCAAACTGCAGCACATCACATTTCTCTGAATTAAACTCCATCTGCTACTCCTCAGCCCATTGGCCTTTTTGATCAAGAACCTTTTGCACTCTGACCTTCCATACTTCGCTAAGAACTGTACCTCCAATTCTGGCGTAATCTGCAGACTTACTAACCATACACTATGTTCACACCTAAATCATTTACACAAATGATGAAAAGCAGTGGTCCCAGTACCGATCCATGTGGCACACCGCTGGTCACATGCCTCCAGTCTGAAAAGCAAGCCTCCACCATCCCCATCTCTCAGAGCAAAACGTGCCGGGCTTCTCAACATCCGATCCCACTGTCTGGAACCCGGGTATTCTCCCTGATCATCAGGCATTGGAGACTCCTCGGAATTTGAGATGGACACGGTGGGTGTTGCCTCCTTGTTGTCCTTGCCCCCTGAAGCAGAGAATGAACTTCTTCTGAGATTCTCTGGACATAAGAGGCAAAGCTACTGTGTGTTACCCGCTGTCCGCCCGTGTCAGAGGCAGAGTTGGAGGAACCTGAATCAGTGCTAAAGCCCCTTAGGAGGACCCACAAAAAATAGAACTGGCCTAAGTCTTCGGACTCAGAGGCGAGGGTGTAGTGATTGTAACGAGGGCAGTCAGTTCGACACAGAGAATATGAGTTCCCTGATTGGGGCTGTCAATCTGGTCCAATCCGGGAGCCCAGTCTGACAGATAAGAACGGGGGGGGGGGGGGGGGGGGGATCAGACATTCTGCTGACTTTGAAAGCTGGCTCTGAGGGAGCTGGATCAGGGTCAGGGACCCTCCATGTGTGAATAAAGGGTGACTTGGTGAAGGGATACCAGCCTCTGGGGAGCTATTTCAGGTTTGATTTAAAAAGGTCATGATAGGTTGATCATTCATCCCTGTTATTTATATTCTATTGATTTTTATAGTGGATCGATATCGTAATGGCTGTTTTGTGTGTTGCTCTGGATCCTTTTGTGATAGTTAGCATTAAGCCTTGTGTACCAGACCTCTTTCAGATTGATCCTTATCTATTTGTCCTCCTCTAACTGAATGCTCATTTCCTATATTTCCCCATAATGCTCCACACTGTATGCACTCTACATCTTAGTTGGTCTGACCAGGATGGGAGGCAGCTTTTTAAATTACATCATTATGGAAATGGTCACATGAGAGGAGATGTGGTAAATCAAAAGGAAAATATGAGATAACAGAGGAAGGTAACAGCGTAGGAATGATAATCAGTGAGTGACAGGCTAAACAGGCATTCAAATGTAAAATCAAATCAAGCAAGAAATTCAAAAAATAGGAAAAGGGACAGGCAATAAATGCTGGGTCCAGTCAGAGAGACACACATCCCGGGAGTTAGTAAAGAAACCTGCACAATGCACAAAGTACCTTAAAAATGAGTCATTGTTGTAATGTAGCAGTGAGTCTGTACACAGTGAGACCTCACATTCAACAATAAGAGAAATGATCAAACAATCTGCTGTCAGTGATGGTGGTTAGAGGATAAATATTAGCCAGAAGACCATGGATGACATCATTGCTTGTCCTCAAAGGAGGGTTGTGGGAAATGTCACATCCAATGAGGAGCTTGGACTGGTGTTGTGTTACCAGCTCATCTGAAGTGGAATTCTGTCAGCCTCAATCATGTGCTTGATCACATGACCCTGTGATGCAGAGGTGACAATATCTCCACATTGCCAGGACTATTACTTGGAGTTTGTGTAGACCGAGGAGGACAGAATTTTCGCGTTCAGTGGAATGATGTGAGTGCTTTGCAACTTTGTTTCAAGTCACTTATTTTTTAAAAACTGACACATTGAATAATTGCAAGAAATGGAGACATTATTGTATTTCTCAACTTTTCTCTGAATTTAGACTGAGCCAAGGCATAAACCAATGTGTTTGTACAGGAACTGAGCAGTTGAAACATGTCTCCAGTGTAGGCTGCAATAAGTAAGGGATCAGTATAATGATCTGGTTCATAAAACATATCTGTAATTCTGGAAATGAGGAAACACACAGTATATGGCATACACAGCACAATGAAAGTGCCAGAAATGGCAAAGAGTAAAGTGATGGATTTCCTTCGGCTCCGCATCTCTGGATCGTCGCTGTTCTGGGTGTTGCGTTGACCTTGCAGTGCTCTGCGGGTTCGATTGGCCATCACAATGTGGCGAACAGTCAGTGTATTGAGCAGTAAAATGAGAAAATATGGCAATAGTGGGTTTAAGATTATGTCAAGCCAGTGAAAACTGATCCAACCTGACAAGATAAAGTAGTCTGGTTTGAATTGAGCACCCCACTCTACATTGTCTATTGTGGAGATTGGCTGAGAAGCAAAATATAGGGGAATATTTTGGAAAGTGAACACAACACACACAGTCACTATCACCACTGCTGCAGTTTCCTCCCTGCAATACTTTGCTCTCAACCTCTGGCAACAAATGAGGACAAAACGATCAACAGTGAAAGCGACCGTGAGCCAAACAGAACAGTCAACAACGGTGTAGTTGATCACCTCAGTGATGGTAATTATTGAGGTGAAGTGTAGAAATGAAAATGGGAAATAGTAGTAAAGTATGTAGTCGATTATCACATTGAAAATAATGACCAGGAGATCAACTGTCGTCATACCCACCAAATAAAGAGTGATCCCTTTGGAGAGACCACAAACTCCACGAATTAGAAGGACAATTGTCAGGAGGTTAGCTACAGAGGAAAGAGCAGAATCCACAGATTATTAACACAACAATGCTTGGAAGTTATGAGACGAAACCAGGTCATTTTGTCCAATAAGTCTACGTTGAGGTTCACACTGCACATGTGTTTCCTCCCACTGACTTCATCTTACAATATTGAGATATTATTTGTTTCAGCCTCATGTAGTTACTGAGATTTCCCATCAGACAAACTCACAAATGTGTAGAAATATTGCACAGATTGGAAGGAAGAAAAAGTTTCTCAAACCAGAATCCCTTTGCAGAGATGGATTGAGTGAGTGCACTTCCCACCACATTGCCTTATGCAAATCTATAATTAAACAGAAGGGTGGCTCGGGGTGGGAGGGGCTGCCTTCTTTGAATATTTACTAATTTACAAACACTGAAGCTCATTGTGAGCCCAATTGACCACAATTGTATGGGATCCATTTTCCTTTCCAGAGGTTGCACAGACAACAACAGTATGGGTGGAGGGGTTTCCATCAGTGTTATGTCAGGGGTACTGAGACAGAGGTTGGATGTAGTCAGTGATTTTATGTGTGAAGGTGGAAGCATTGAGCTCCCATTTTGTTTTAGCAACTTTGTGTTGTTCCGTAGGTTAAATAAAAAGCAGAGCAGAAGACAGAGAGGACTTGTGGCCTCGGGGTGGGGGTGTTGTTTTGTCTGAGACTCAAACAGGAGTCCAATGGCAACTGTCCCCATAGGGATTGTAAAAGGGGGAGGAGGTCGAGGCAAGAAGGTTCAAGAGGGCAGATAGCCAGGGGCAGGTGGGCTCTGTATAACAGGGACAGAATGGACCTCGTTCTGTGTAAGGAAACCATTGAGAATAACTGCAGCCTGAAAGGAGAATGTACAATCAGTGCCTTGAGTCTGTAAACAGAGAACAAACTACATGCTGCATCTGGAGTTTTAAAGTCTGGTTGAAGATTTGTAGCTCGGTTGTCCATTGTTGTGGTTCTGTTCGCCGAGCTGGAAGTTTTTGCTGCAAATGTTTCGTTCCCTGGCTAGGAAACATCATCAGTGCTATTGGAGCCCCCTGTGAAGCGCTGCTTTGATGTTTCTTCCGGTATTTATAGTGGTTTGTTCTTGCCGCTTCCGGGTGTCAGTTTCAGCTGTAGTAGTTTGTATGTGGGGTCCAGGTCGATGTGTCTGTTGATGGATGTTCTTGCCGCTTCTGGGTGTCAGTTTCAGCTGTAGTGGTTTGTATATGGGGTCCAGGTCCATGTGTCTGTTAATGGAGTTTGTGGATGAATGCCATGCCTCTAGGAATTCCCTGGCTGTTCTCTGTCTGGCTTGTCCTATGATGGTAGTGTTTTCCCAGTCAAATTCATGTTCCTGGTTGTCTGAGTGTATGGCTACTAGGGATAGCTGGTCGTGTCGTTTTGTGGCTAGCTGATGTTCATGGATGCGGATTGTTAGCTGTCTTCCTGTTTGTCCTATATAGTGTTTTGTGCAGTCCTTGCATGGTATTTTGTAAACTACGTTAGTTTGGCTCGTGCTATTGGGTCCTTTGTTCTAGTGAGTTGTTGTCTGAGTGTGGAAGTTGGCGTGTGTGCTGTTATGAGTCCTAAGGGTCGCAGTAGTCTGTCTGTCAGTTCTGACGTATGGTAGTGTGGCTAGTCCTTTTGGTTGTGGATGTCCTCGTTCCGTGGTTTATCTCTTAGGCATCTGTTGATAAAGTTGCGTGGGTATCCGTTTTTGGCGAATACCTTGTATAGGTGTTCCTCTTCCTCTTTTCGCAGTTCTGGTGTACTGCAGTGTGTTGTGGCTCTTTTGAATAGTGTCCTGATGCAGCTTCGTTTGTGTGTGTTGGGATGGTTACTTTCATAGTTTAGGACTTGGTCTGTGTGTGTTGATTTCCTGTGTACCCTTGTGGTGAATTCTCCGTTGGGTGTTCTCTCTACTAACACGTATAGGAATGGGAGTTGGCTATCCTTTTCCTCTTCTCTCGTGAATCGTATTCCTGTGAGTGTGGCGTTGATGATTCGGTGTGTTTTTTCTATTTCTGTGTTTTTGATGATTACAAAGGTGTCATCGACGTATCTGATCCAGAGTTTGGGTTGGATTTGTGGTAGGGCTGTATGTTCTAACCTTTGCATAACTGCCTCTGCTATGAGTGCCAAGATTGGTGATCCCACGGGTGTTCCGTTGATTTGTTCGTATATCTGATTGTTGAATGTAAAGTATGTGGTGAGGCACAGGTCTAGTAGTTTAAGTATGCCATCCTTGTTGATAGGTTCGGCCTCCTGCGTTCTGTTATGTATGTCCAGTAGGTTGGCTATTGTTTCTCTGGCTAGGGTTTTGTCAATCGATGTGAACAGCGCCGTCACGTCGAATGATACCATGGTTTCTTCTTTGTCTATGTGTGTATTCCTGATGATGTCCAAGAATTCCTGTGTTGATTGTATGGAGTGTTTGAATCCGCTGACTAGGTGTTTCAGTTTTTGTTGTAGTTCTTTGGCCAGTTTGTATGCTGGTGTCCCTGGTAGTGATACTATGGGTCTGAGTGGGATGTCTGGTTTGTGTACTTTGGGTAGTCCGTAGAATCTGGGGGTGTTGTTGCTTTCAGGTTTCATTCTTTGCTGGTCCGCTTTGGTTATCTGTCCGTTTTTTTGTAGATTCCTTAGTGTGTTGATTATTCTATTGGTGAGTTGTGGTGTGGGGTCGGAATCCTTCATTTGGTAGGTGTTGGTGTCTGCGAGTAGTTGTTGTGCTTTATTGATGTAGTCTGATTTATCTAAGATGACCAACATTCTGCCTTTATCTGCTGGTAGTATGATTATGTTCTTGTCATTTTTCAGTGCTTTCAGTGCTTCCCTCTCCTTGGTGTTGAGGTTATGTGTATGTCGTTTTCTTATCATCATAGGTACGACCGTTTGTCTCACTGTTTGTTGTGTCTCTTCTGTCAGTCCATTGTTCCTGAGTGTGCATTCTAGTGCTGTTAGGAAGTCTGCTGTGTTGGCATCCCTGTAGTTGTATTTGAGTCCCTTGGCCAGTATAGTTCTTTCCATGTCTGTGAGCTGTCTGTGGGAGAGGTTTTTAACCCAGGTGTGTGTTGTAGTGTCCTCCTGTTTGTGGGTTAGTTTGTCCATTTTTTCTTTTAGTGTCGTTTTTTTGCGAAGTGTTGTCCTGTTCTGTCCTATAGTGATAGCCTGTTCTATGGTCCGGGTGCATTCCTGATTAGTGGTTTTTAAAATTAACGACTTTTGGCGCACAATTTCTTGCTTGTACTTGTGCAGTCGGTTGTGAGCGTCTGTGATCATTACCTGGACCATCCTGAATCCATTCTGCTTGGCTGTTTCCCTGGCTTGTGGATTACTTACTGGAGGTCTGTACTTGACACATTGTGGCAGGATTTGATTTTTTCTGCATTCGTGGATGAACCGGAGTTGTTCATGTGTTGTGCTTCGGCGGTTAGCGCAGGATTCCCATCTCCTGGCTTGTCTCAGCGTTTCTCGCCCGTAAGTGTTTAAAGTCTGGTTGAAGATTTGTAGCTCGGGTGTCCGTTGTTGTGGTTCTGTTCGCCGAGCTGGAAGTTTTTGCTGCAAACGTTTCGTTCCCTGGCTAGGGAACATCATCAGTGCTATTGGAGCCCCCTGTGAAGCGCTGCTTTGATGTTTCTTCCGGTATTTATAGTGGTTTGTTCTTGCCGCTTCCGGGTGTCAGTTTCAGCTGTAGTAGTTTGTATGTGGGGTCCAGGTCGATGTGTCTGTTGATGGATGTTCTTGCCGCTTCTGGGTGTCAGTTTCAGCTGTAGTGGTTTGTATATGGGGTCCAGGTCCATGTGTCTGTTAATGGAGTTTGTGGATGAATGCCATGCCTCTAGGAATTCCCTGGCTGTTCTCTGTCTGGCTTGTCCTATGATGGTAGTGTTTTCCCAGTCAAATTCATGTTCCTGGTTGTCTGAGTGTATGGCTACTAGGGATAGCTGGTCGTGTCGTTTTGTGGCTAGCTGATGTTCATGGATGCGGATTGTTAGCTGTCTTCCTGTTTGTCCTATATAGTGTTTTGTGCAGTCCTTGCATGGTATTTTGAAAACTACGTTAGTTTGGCTCATGCTGGCTATTGGGTCCTTTGTTCTAGTGAGTTGTTGTCTGAGTGTGGAAGTTGGCTTGTGTGCTGTTATGAGTCCTAAGGGTCGCAGTAGACTGGCTGTCAGTTCTGACGTATGGTAGTGTGGCTAGTCCTTTTGGTTGTGGCATGTCCTCGTTCCGTGGTTTATCTCTTAGGCATCTGTTGATAAAGTTGCGTGGGTATCCATTTTTGGCGAATACCTTGTACAGGTGTTCCTCTTCCTCTTTTCGCAGTTCTGGTGTACTGCAGTGTGTTGTGGCTCTTTTGAATAGTGTCCTGATGCAGCTTCGTTTGTGTGTGTTGGGGTGGTTACTTTCATAGTTTAGGACTTGGCCTGTGTGTGTTGGTTTCCTGTGTACCCTTGTGGTGAATTCTCCGTTGGGTGTTCTCTCTACTAACACGTATAGGAATGGGAGTTGGCTATCCTTTTCCTCTTCTCTCGTGAATCGTATTCCTGTGAGTGTGGCGTTGATGATTCGGTGTGTTTTTTCTATTTCTGTGTTTTTGATGATTACAAAGGTGTCATCGACGTATCTGATCCAGAGTTTGGGTTGGATTTGTGGTAGGGCTGTATGTTCTAACCTTTGCATAACTGCCTCTGCTATGAGTGCCAAGATTGGTGATCCCATGGGTGTTCCGTTGATTTGTTCGTATATCTGATTGTTGAATGTAAAGTGTGTGGTGAGGCACAGGTCTAGTCGTTTAAGTATGCCTAACCGCGAAAGCTCAACACATGAACAACTCCGGTTCCTCCACGAATGCAGAAAAAAATCAAATCCAGCCACAATGTGTCAAGTACAGACCTCCAGTAAATAATCCACAAGCCAGGGAAACAGCCAAGCAGAACGGATTCAGGTTGGTCCAGGTAATGATCACAGACGCTCACAACCGACTGCACAAATACAAGCACGAAATTGCGCGCCAAAAGTCGTTAATTTTAAAAACCACTAATCAGGAATGCACCCGGACCATAGAACAGGCTATCACTATAGGACAGCACAGGATAAAACTTCGCAAAAATACGGCACTAAAAGAAAAAATGGACAAACTAACCCACAAACAGGAGAACACTACAACACACACCTGGGTTAAAAACCTCTCCCACAGACAGCTCACAGACATGGAAAGAACTATACTGGCCAAGGGACTCAAATACAACTACAGGGATGCCAACACAGCAGACTTCCTAACAGCACGAGAATGCACACTCAGGAACAATGGACTGACAGAAGAGACACAACAAACAGTGAGACAAACGGTCGTACCTATGATGATAAGAAAACGACATACACATAACCTCAACACCAAGGAGAGGGAAGCACTGAAAGCACTGAAAAATGACAAGAACATAATCATACTACCAGCAGATAAAGGCAGAATGTTGGTCATCTTAGATAAATCAGACTACATCAATAAAGCACAACAACTACTCGCAGACACCAACACCTACCAAATGAAGGATTCCGACCCCACACCACAACTCACCAATAGAATAATCAACACACTAAGGAATCTACAAAAAAACGGACAGATAACCAAAGCGGACCAGCAAAGAATGAAACCTGAAAGCAACAACACCCCCAGATTCTACGGACTACCCAAAGTACACAAACCAGACATCCCACTCAGACCCATAGTATCACTACCAGGGACACCAGCATACAAACTGGCCAAAGAACTACAACAAAAATTGAAACACCTAGTCAGCGGATCCAAACATTCCATACAATCAACACAGGAATTCTTGGACATCATCAGGAATACACACATAGACAAAGAAGAAACCATGGTATCATTCGACGTGACAGCACTGTTCACATCGATTGACAAAACCCTAGCCAGAGAAACAATAGCCAACCTACTGGACATACATAATAGAACACAGGAGGCCGAACCTATCAACAAGGACGGCATACTTAAACTACTAGACCTGTGCCTCACCACATACTTTACATTCAACAATCAGAAATACGAACAAATCAACGGAACACCCATGGGATCACCAATCTCGGGACTCATAGCAGAGGCAGTTATGCAAAGGTTAGACCTTACAGCCCTACCACAAATCCAACCCAAACTCTGGATCAGATACGTCGATGACACCTTTGTAATCATCAAAAACACACCGAATCATCAACGCCACACTCACAGGAATACGATTCACGAGAGAAGAGGAAAAGGATAGCCAACTCCCATTCCTAGACGTGTTAGTAGAGAGAATATCCAACGGAGAATTCACCACAAGGGTACACAGGAAACCAACACACACAGACCAAGTCCTAAACTATGAAAGTAACCACCCCAACACACACAAACGAAGCTGCATCAGGACACTATTCAAAAGGGCCACAATACACTGCAGTACACCAGAACTGCAAAAAGAGGAAGAGGAACACCTATACAAGGTATTCGCCAAAAACGGATACCCACGCAACTTTATCACCAGATGCCTAAGAGATAAACCACGGAACGAGGACATGCCACAACCAAAAGGACTAGCCACACTACCATACGTCAGGAGCGTCTCAGAACTGACAGCCTGACTGCTGCGACCCTTAGGACCCTTAACAGCACACGAGCCAACTTCCACACTCAGACAACAACTCACTAGAACAAAGGACCCAATAGCCAGCACGAGCCAAACTATCGTAGTTTACAAAATACCATGCAAGGACTGCACAAAACACTATATAGGACAAACAGGAAGACAGCTAACAATCCGCATCCATGAACATCAGCTGGCCACAAAATGACACAACCAGCTATCCCGAGTAGCCATACACTCAGACAACCAGGAACATGAATTTGACTGGGAAAACACTACCATCATAGGACAAGCCAGACAGAGAACAGCCAGGGAATTCCTAGAGGCATGGCATTCATCCACAAACTCCATTAACAGACACATGAACCTGGACCCCATGTACAAACCACTACAGCTGAAACTGACACCCGGAAGCGGCAAGAACATCCATCAACAGACACATCGACCTGGACCCCACATACAAACTACTACAGCTGAAACTGACACCCGGAAGCGGCAGGAATAAACCACTATAAATACCGGAAGAAACATCAAAGCAGCGCTTCACAGGAGGCTACAATAGCACTGATGATGTTCCCCAGCCAGGGAACGAAACGTTTGCAGCAAAAACTTCCAGCTCGGCAAACAGAACCACAGCATCTGGAGCCCCATGGTTTGTCTTTCCAGAGAGTCAGTGACTTCTCTCTGTGACTAATCAGTTCCATTTGTGTGTCTGGCTAGTTAGTGTCTGTCGCTTTAAAGGTTACTCATGGCTTTGACTATTTCATGAAAGTTACCAGCAATACCATTCCTGCAAAGCCAAAATAAATTATTCCCCGCATTCTCCCATATGGACTCAGTGTGATTTCTTACATTGTTCCTGCCTGCTGCACTGTAGCCTTCCCCATGTGCTGCCAGTGGTCCTGGAGGTAGGTGGTTGACTCTAATATCCCTTTGTCTGGAATGGCCTTGGGGGTGGTCTTCTGTTTGGCTGAGTCTATCTGGACCCTGACATGGTGAAGCTCTCCTGCACAGTGTCAGGAACCTCCTTCATCACCATGGCTCTCTGAAGTAATGGTGTGAGTGGCAGAGGGTAGAGGAGTAACTGTCCCCATCAGGAGTGCCCTGACATGTACTTTCCGATTGTGACTGCCTCTCCCCATGTCCCACTCTGTGGTTCACTTGGCTCTCCCGACCTTCCTGACTGAGGGGAAAATTGTCTCAGCAATGACTTGAGATATCTCCATCCTCTTTACTTTTTCACATTGAGCTCAGTGACAATACAATGGATCACATGAGCACAAACCCTAACACTCACCGTAATCTGAACCCTAAACAAAACTTTAGACCTAATCCTAATCCTAACCCTAAAAGTAAACAAACCGACACAATCCCGAAAGCTAACACTAACCCACAACCCTAGCCTAATGTTCCCCTAATAGCAAAATAAAACCGAACGTGAACCATAACCCTATCCTAACCATAACTGTAGACCTAACACTAACCTAAATCCTGGACCTAAACCTTATCCTTCAATCTAACTCCCACTCTAACTCTATTACTATTCAGGGTGAATATTCCACAGCACCTGACTGATCAGCCCCAACCAGAGTTTGGGAGTGATTTTGACTGCGAAGACCATTCTGGTGTGTGAGCATGTGGACCGGGTACTATCCCATCAACCTGCCTGATCCCACTGACCAACATCAAATCCAGGCCCATGTCCCAGCAACAGACCCAGACACATAACAATAAAAACACAGTCGGAGAGAGCTTTGGGATCCAGAAATCTGAAAGTACCTGTTCCTCCCAGACAAGGACCATTAGGCACACGTCAGGTCACAGATTCCTCCTATCCTCATGGAACTAAACTAAAATTCACAAATTACAGCATGAGCTGTTTCTTGTCGGAACACCTGAAACAGGATCCAGCATGAGGAGAGAAAGAGGGAGGGTTTATACACTGAGAGATATATCAGGAGAAAGAACAGAGTGAAAGTGGGATTGAAAAGATAACACAACCTGCTTCCGCTTCTTACCAGGAACTCCGAAGATTGCGAGGAAATGGTAGTAAGTGAAAGCTGTCTGTTCAATTGTTGATAATTCCATATTCAGAGAGGTGATAATGGCAATTGTTGTTGACAGATCTGAATCATCAGACATTCGTCTGTTATATAAAGCAACTAAATCTCCCCTGTGATTTTGTGCAGTTGCAGAGAGAGTGAAATTAGTTTGCAGTCTTTGAACAAACAGGTACAGTTAATTTTAACAGATATTACACAATACAACCTTCACCTACACCGGAAGATTGAAGGAGAACAATTGGGCCAGGTCCATCTCAGGGCCCATTGTTCGCTCTCTTAGTGCTCTCTACATGGATGCTCACACCATCCCTGCCTGGCCTTTCTAACTTTGTCCACTCAACCACACAGTCAGAGAATCATAGAGCTGTATATCCACCTCGTCCATACCGACCAGACATCCCAAATTAATCTCATCCCATTTGTTAACATTTCACCCATATCTCTCTAAATCTTTCCTATCTGTGTATCATCTGGATGGCTTGTAAATCTAGTAATTGTACCAGGCTCCACCACGTCCTCTGGCAGCTTCTTCCACGCATCAACCACTCGCTCTGTGCAAATGTTGCCTCTTCGATCCATTGTAAATCTTTCCCCTCTCATCTTGAATGTATCCTCTATAGTTTTGCACTCTCCTACCCTCAGGAAACACCCTTGGCTCTGTAAACTTCTATAATGTCACCCCTCAGCCTGCAACTTGCAGGCAAAATAGCTCCAAGCTGTTCATCCTCCCCCGATAGCTCAAACCCTCCAATCCTGGCAACATACCTTCAAATCACTTCTGAACCCTTTCAGGTTTCACAACATCCTCCTCTTAACAGGGAGACCAGAATTGAATGCAGTATTCCAACGACCTCCCAATTCCCACACTCAATGTATTGATTCATAACGGTCAGCTTCCCAAATGCCTTCTTTACTATCCTGTCTACCTGTGGCTCTACTTTCAAGGAATTATGAACTTGCATTCCAAGGTCTCTTTGAACAGCAACACTCCTCAGAACTAGCCCTGATATGCCTTTCCAAACTGCAGCACCTCACATTTATCTACATTAATCTCTATCTGCCAACCCATCAGCCCAACTGATTAAGATCCCGTTGTATTCAGAGTTCACCTTCTTAGCTTTCCACCACACCACCAATTTTAGTGTCACCTGCAAATTTACGAACCATACTTGCTGTGTACACATTCAAATTATTTATAATAATAATAAAAAGCAGTTGCCCCAACACTGATCCTTGTGCATAATGCTGATCACAGGCTCCCAGTCTGAAAAGCAACTCTCCACCACCACCCTCTGTCTCCTACCTTTGAGCCAGTTATGCAGCGAATGGTGAGTTCTCCCTATTCCATGTGATCTAACCTTACTAAACAGGTGCCTTGCAAAATGCCTTATTGAAGTCCATATGGATCACGTTCATCACTCTGCCTTCATCAATCCTTTACCTCACTTCTTCAAAACCTCAATCAAGTTAGTGAGACATGATTTCCCAAACACAAAGACATCTTGTGTGTCCGTAATCAGTCCTTGCCTTGCTTAATACATGTAAACGCTGTCCCTCAGGATTCCCTTAAACAACTTGTCCAACACCAATATAAGGTTCACCGGTTGATAGCTTTCTGGCTTTTCCTTACCACCTTTCTTAATAGCAGCACCATGTTGGGCAATCTCCAGTCTTCTGGCACCTCACCTGTGGCAACTGATGATACAAATCACTTCCCTAGCTTCCTACAGTGCTCGAGGTTACACCCGATCAGATCTTGGGAATGTATCCTTCTTTTTGCATGTTAAATTGTCCAGCAACCCATCCTCCGTTATTATTGTCAATTTGCAAGAAATTGCTCTTTATTTCCCCAAGTTCTCTAGCTTCCATATCCTTCTCCACAGTAAACACTGATGCAAAATACTCAGTTGGTATCTCTCTCCTCCTCTGTGGTTCCATGCATAGATGGCCTTGTTGATCTTTATGGGGCCCTAGTCTCGCACTAGTTACTCTTCTGTCTGTAATGCAGTTTTAGAATCCCTTTGGATTCTCCTTAACCCTACTTGCCAAAGCTATCGTGTGTCACCTTTTTGCCTTCCTGATTTCCCATTTCACTAAAAGGCTACTGTCCTCATACTCTTCTAGGGATTTACTCAATCCCTACTGTCTATACCTGACATATGCTACTTTCTTTTTCTTGGCCAAACCCTCAATTTCTCTCGTCATTCAGCATTCCCTACTCCTCCCACCCTTATCCTACTCTGTTTAAATGAACTTATTGTCTCTGGACTCGTCTTGTTGCATTTTTGAAGATTTCCCATTTTCCAGCTCTCACTTTACTTGTGAATATCTGTCCCCAATCACCTTTTGACAGTCCTGGACTAATACTGTCAAAATTGGCCTTCCTCCAGTTTAGAACGCTAACATTTAGATGCAGTTTATTCTTTACCATCACTGCTTTACAATCATGGAATTATGATGACGAGCTCCAAAGTGAACCCCCACTGACACCTCAGTCACTTACCCTGCCTTATTTCCCAAAAGAAGGTCAAGGTTTCCTCCTTCTCTGGTCGGTACATCCACATGTTGAATGAGAAAAGTTTTTGAACACACTTAACAAATCCCACTCCATCCAAGCACTTAACACCAAGACAGTCTAAGTCTATGTTTGGTAAGTTAAAATACCCGAACATTACCATCCTACTATTCTTACAGATAACTGTGCTCTGAAAGTAAGTGGAGAGCCTGGTGATGCAGCCTGGTCCAGACCATGAGCTGGGTGTTTGACCCTGAATGTACAGGGTCCTTGCTGCAGCGTTACAATGAGAGTTGTCAGTGCACACCAAGGGGCAGCATTGAAGGTCAGAAGGGTCCTGTAAGTGGGCACGATATATGACATGGGGATTTTTTAGGCTGCCACGTTTTGGAATTCAATGTCTGAGGTGGGGAGCCTGTGAGCAATGCCCTTGGACTGTGCCCTGAGATGTTGGTATCTGGTCTCCAACGTGAAGTTCTTTCAGAGCAAGTGGTGAGCTGCATCCATGAATGGATGAGGTTTTTTTTTGTTTGACTTAAGTATGTTTGAGAGTCTGGAAGTTAGAAGTCAGTACTGTTTATTGCACTTTAGAATTCAGAGTATCATTATAAAGCCCCTCCAAAGACAGGACTGCTCCTTGTCCAACCTCATGACGTTGGAAATCTGTGTGTTTTCATCCAGGGTCCTATTATGGAGAATTGAAGACACCATTGTCAAATTACCAGCGACTCTCAGATTCCACAACTTAAAGAAAATAAAATCAGTTTATTTTTTAACTCGAAAAAAATCGGACAGTGTATTTGGTTCAATGTTGGCGAAACAATAAATTCAAACTCGATTGGGTTTTAATATCTCCTCAGATGCTGCCTGACCTGCTGTCCTTTTCCATTGCCACACTTTTTGACTCGCATAATTTAAACTGATTGGTTAAATGTCAATTGTGGTCAAAACAGCAACAAACTCAGGAATCCATTTCAAATCTGAATATTACATATTTTCAATTTTCCAGTACACGCTGCGATTGCCATCCACTCCATCAACACAGGTGTTTGCAATCTCTCAATTCAGAACAGCATTCACTCTCTCTTCAAGGTCCAGTACATGCCTTCAACTTCATAACAGATTGAACACCAGGATACTTTGAAATGATCTGCATAACCATGTGTGAAAAGTGCCTCTGGTTACTCAACGTCAGGGTTCTGAGCATTGAGTCTCTCCACGGCATACAAGATGAGAATTTCCTGCAGAATACTTTCCATGAAGTGGTTCCCCCTGAGAATACTGAAGGGGTGGCCTATCTGTCAGCGGGCTAGCCAGTGAAAAGTCACCCATCCTGTTAACGTATAATATGGTGATTTGAACTGAGCACCCCACTACACCGACAGGCTCAAAAGCAAAGTACGGGGAAAGATTTTGAAGCAGAGCACAATACAGACAGTTGCTATAACCACAGCTGTAGTCTTCTCCCTGTAATATATCTCGGTGAACTTTTGACAACAAATGAGGACAAAGCGAACTACAGTGAAAGTGACTGTCAGCCAGACAGAGAAGTCAAGGTCCACATAGTTGGTCACCTCATTGATACTGTGTATAGGAGTGTAGTTGAGAAATGAGACTGGTAAGCAGCATCCAAGCATGGAAAACATTATCACATTGAAAATTATGATTAGTAGGTCTGCTGTTGTCATAGCAACCAAGTAAAGGGTGATTCCTTTGGACAGACCACATCCCCGTCAGGACAGAAGGACAACCATCAAGAGGTTAGCTACAAAGAACAGAGCAAAATCTCCAAATTAATGACAGAGCATTGCTTGGAGGTTATAGCTCAGCATCAGGTCATTTATTCTAACATACCTGTGTGGTGTTTATGCTCCACAAGAACCTGCACCCTCTCATATATCAAAATGTCATATAAATGTCATAGGAAATGCTGGAGAAACTCAGTAAATCTCATGGCATTTGTGGAGAAAGAAACAGAGTTAATGTTTCAAGTCCATTCCAGTAAGACTCTTCTTCAAAAGACTTCCTCAGGTTTCCAGCATCTGCATTATTTGATTTTGATATCAAAATGTTACTTTCCTCTTCACTTCCACAGTGACGAGCCCCTAACTGATAAATTCACCATATCCTTATTAGGGTGGCGATACTGCACAGATTACAATGCAGTACATTCCTTCCCCAAACTGGGAAGTTTTATGAACATAACATGGGAAACAGGAACTTATAGACAGAAGAGCGAAGACTATTGAGTTTGCCTTCTCCCATCCTGATATTTGCATGTTCCAGGATAATGAGGTTGTTGATTAATCATAGCGATCAATCTTTGTCCATGGATTGACAGCAGACCCAGACATATATGACGCAAGGAAAACCCTCAGTGATAGTTGGTTAATTTATCATTAATCTCCTCCTAAACACCTGATACTAAATGCCAAAATGTTTGCTGGGAGAGAATAAATTTAATAAATAGCAGAAAGAATTGTTAATTGAAAGAATATCCTGAAAGTGAACTCAGCGCAGAGAGAGACAATGAGGTGTCGTACGTTGAAAGATACATCAAGAACAATAACAGAGTGAAAAAGTGATTCAGATAAAAGCAATCAGGTTTAGCTTCTTCCCAGGGACTCAGAAGATACTAAAAAATTATAGGAAATGAACGTTGTCTGTTTGATTATCGAGAGTTCCATTAGACTGAGTTTTTCGAGGCAGAGATGACAGAAATTAATGAAGACAGACCCTGAATCACCAGATGTTCTCTGTTTGTGACAGTTCCTTAAACATTTGGATGTTGTGTTTCTGAACAATAGAAATAGTCTGAGAAATGAACAACAAATAGGACCATGTTTCTGTTCCACGAGACCATTTGCTCACCTCATATCCGCAGCATCAGTGCAGGAACTCTCCACATGCCACGATAGATACAGAGGTTACTGCCATGTTGTTACAATGCAGTTTAACACTGTTATTACTCATTTATCTGAGACTGTTTATTCTGCTCTGTTCACCTCTTTCAGGTCTTTTTGATTGAATTGATAAAAAGGAATTTGAACATGAAATAAGACTGAAGTTTCAATTTGAGGGTCTGATTTTCCCTGATCTTCATTTACTCATTAGAAAAAATCAATTTGGCTTGGGCTGTTTTTATGAAAGAGTTATCCAGTCTTACCCACTCCCCTGTTCATTCCCTGTAAATATTTCCTTTCCAGGTGTAACTGTGTCTCAATTGGGATCCCCTCTGGCTGAATCACAAGGCTCTGGGTTCCAGTCCCGTATGATCAGGAAGCAATTCATCACTGAGAGGCTGGTGACCCAATGTCATTCTCTCCCACAGGAGGCAGTGTAGGCCAAGTCACTGAACATCACCAAGAAAGAGATTGATCACATTTCAGTTAATAAAAATATTAAGGAGTATGGGGACAAAATAAGAATATGGCATTGGGATCGGGGATGAGGGATGGTCATATTGAATAGTGTCCTCGTTCTCCCAGTTTCTGTTTTTGTGCTTGAGTAGAAATGTCAGGACTGTGGTCCAGTGCAGAATTGAAGGAATACTTCACTTCTTGAGCTTCCATTTTCCATATGAAGCACTAAACAAGGCCCTCTCTACCTTGTCGAATTGTTGTAAAAGATCCCATGGCACTGCTTGGAGGTTCTGCTCAGAGGGAGACAAGCATTGGTTTTGATTCCTGCAGCCAACTCTGTTCCTGAGCTTCTGACTCTATCCCTCTGACAACTGTTTAATTATAAAGCAGGCTTTCTGCAAACAGAGCCATATTCGACTCATCACTTGCTGAAACCCTCACTTGTTCCCATTACCTCTTGACCTAACTACACCAATGTTCAGCTTGTTGGCCTCCCATGGTCTATTCTTTATAAACTTACGGCCATCAAAAACATTGCGGTCCATATTTACCTTGCACCATTTCCCATTCACTTATCAACTGACCTAAAACGGCCCCCAGTCAAACACTTTTAAAGGTATAGTCTTTGTTTTCACATCCCATGTAAATCCCAGTAGGGAATGGTGATGTTCACTTGTACCAAAGAAAGAGACTCCACAAACATACCCATTCTCAATGATGGTGAGCAGTGCAGTGGGGCACTGAGTTTAAACCCGCAGAGCACTGCAATTTCAATGCAACACCCAGAACAGCGATGATCCAGAGATGCAGAACCGAAGGAAATCCGTCACTTTACTGTTCGCCATCTCTTTCACTTTCATCATGCTGTGGATGCCAAATGTTGTATTTTTCCTCATTTCCAGGATTAAAGAGCATCATTATCGAACGTCATTATGAGCCAGATCAATGCACAGATATGTTTCTATTGCTGAGCTCCTGTACAACACATCCGTTTATGCATTGGCCCAGACTAAAATCAGACCAAAACTGAGAAATGTAATGCCATATCCGTTTATTGCAATTATTGGATATACAAAATAATCATTACGTGAAATAAAGAAACACAGATTCGGAGGGAGACAAGCATTGATTTTGATTCCTGCAGCAAACTCTGTTCCCGAGTTTCTGACTCTATCCCTCTGACAACTGCTTAATCATAAAGCAGGCTTCCTGTAAACAGAGTCATATTTGACTCATCACTTGCTGAAACCCTCACTTGTTCCCATTATCTCTTGACTTAACTACACCAATGTGCAGATTGTTGGCCTCCCATATTCTACCCTTCATAATCTTATGGCCATCAAAAACATTGCGGTCCATATTTACCTTGCACCATGTCCAATTCACCTTTCAACTGACCTAAACCAACCCCCAAATACTTTTAAATGTATCGTCTTTGTTTTCACATCCCATGTAAATCCCAGTAGGGAATGGTGATGCTCACTTGTACAATAACCAAAGGAAGAGACTCCACAAACATCCCCTTCCTCAATGACAGTGCTCTAATGGGACACTGAGTCAGTAACAACCTGCTGACTAATACCCCACTTGGATTTGTCTTTGGCCATGCCTGTCTGAAAATAACATTGTATTTTCTTGTATTTGTGATTGTAAATTAAAATGGGAAAAGGACTGTTTTACAACAAAAGACTGAGGAAGGAACTGCTATACTTTTAAAAAGTGAGTTACTGAAACTCATTGTCAGTGGAGTTTGCACTGTTTCTTTTCAATGGGGAAGAAGAGATGAGGAGACGCTGGCTCTGTGTACAAAGTGAGATGCAGCCAGCAGGAGGTTGCTGATTGGTTTGTGGAGTTGTGACTGTTTGTGGATCCGAAAGCCAGGACATCTCCCCCTTTTGTTGTGAGCAGTTGGGAGTTGCACAGCATATGGCAATAATGCAGGACAGCCTTTCTGGGCTACACTGCAATTCTCCACCAGAATAATCCAGGCATTGGAGCCTTATTTTAGTGAGGCCTGCGTCTATTCCAATATGGCCCTGGTCATATGCAGAATTATGCAAAATACACCAATTTACCTGACCTTTCAACCCAGGTTGACAGAAAGCATGGACTCGGTGTGTGTATTTAACAAGTGTTATTCTTTACTATTAAATAAATAGATTCCAACTGCAGAGAAATAATTATGAACTGCTGATAAACAAAACTCTAATCCACTAATGGACTCCCATCTATGTACACAAACAAATAGACAAAACATACTGGTGTTCTGGTCAGAGGGAATAGTTGGGTAGGTAGTTTAATGGTCACTGAGCACAGGGTTTGCTGAGATGATTATTTGTTTATCTAGTTGTTTTCACTTGTTTGACGGAGGCTCAGGGTGACTGGTTCATAATTATAAACGTCACTGATATATTAACAGCCACAGCTTCCAGCAACAGGAAAGGAGAAATAAATTGGCTTCTTCAGACTTGAGATGTTTATTTTTTCTTGCAGCTTTCTCATCTCCAATATAAGGTCCAATAACTCCTGACCAATCATTCACACCTACAAGTTGTTCAGCTACTTCCTTTTTTTATAGTTTGTGAGGTTTCCTGGCTCTACCTCCCAGGTAATCCATTCCAGATTCCCACCACCCTCTGGGAGGAAGAAGTTTTCCTCAAGTCCTCCTGAACCCTCACACCCAAAAAGTATGCCTCCTTGTTTCAGACCTTTCACCTAAGGGCAGTAGCTGCTTCCTCTCCACCCTGCCCACACCGTCTGGCTCATTGAGTATGTGTCCATCAGAAACAATCATCTAACTCTTCTGTTATGGACCAGGCCTGACCCCCTCAAAACATTTCAAGCAAGAAGCCCAAATCATAAATTTGCTTGTTGCTTTCAGCAGGTGTAACGTGGATATTCCAGGAGGGATGCCATTCATCAAAACATTCAGATATACATAAAACGGAATTATTTCCAAGATTACCAAATGAAACACAAACAAAAGAGAACAGAATACTGAGTAACTTAACCAATCTGAAAAAACAGCAGGTTATCCCAACTTAATGATGCTGTTCCCAATCCTTGCAACCATCCCCATAAACACCCCATGTGGTAACATCATCCCAGGGTCTTCCAGGAGAGATGTCAGACAGAGAGAGGAGCATCAGCCTATACTTGCTTCTTTGGGTCCAGCAGCTTTTACAATGACCTGACTGTTTTCAGTGATCAGCCAGACCAAAACCATACCAGGGTGACACTGAGCTGGGAGAACGGGCCACTCCCCTCTCATTGTACAAGTGTTTTTTTAAAAACTTAAGAGCCTTTTGTCTGAGGCAGTATTTGTGAGCTATCATCAAACTGTCCCCTAAAACCCTTCAAACACAGACTTTTCCGAACCTGAATGTTTATGACATCTTGAAAAAAAAACCAAGGGCAATGTAACCTTGTTAAAGGAGCAGCATAATCACAACTGAATGGACAAAACATTGGCAGATGGAACATAATGTGGGAAAATGTAAGCTATGCATTTTGGCAGGAGGAGTAGAAGAGCTGAAGACTACAGGAAGCTGCAGCACATCGGGACTGTTATATGAATCACAAAAATCAAGCATCTACGTCCATAGTGAATCAAATGGACTGTTGGTCTTTATTTCACAGGGAATGGAGAATAAAAATAGCGATGCCTTGCTAAAACTGGTCAGCCCACAGCTGGAATCCTGTGAAACCTTTCGGTCCCCTTATCTAAAGAAAGATATCCTGACATGGGTGTGGGTAGTCAAGAAAAGGTTCACTAAAGGGGACCAATGAAGAGGAGCTGATGCTGTTGTGGTGATGTCACTGGGCTGTTCACCCAGAAACTCAGGGAATGTTGTGGGGAGTTGGGTTCAAAACCTGCTGGATGGTGGCATCTGAGAGAATTTTAATTCAATGTTTAAAATCTGGAATTAAGAGTCTGATGATGACCATGTATCCATTGTTGATTGTTGGAAAATCCATCTGGTTCACTGATGTCATTTAAGGAACAAACTGGTGTCCTCACCAGGTCTGGGTGACATGTGACTCCAGACCCTCAGTAATGGTGTTGACTCTTAATTTCCCTCTGGGAATTGGGGATAGACAATGAATGTTGGCCGACCCAGAAACACCCACATCCCATGAGTGAATAAAAACTCAGTTGATTCTCAGTATGGAAACAGTCTCTTATGAGAAGAGGTTGAGTACGTTGAGCTTGTGCTCATTGGAGTTTTGGAGAACGAGAGATCACCTTATTGAAACATACACGATTCTTAGGGGGATTGACAGGGTCGGTATGGAGAGGGGGGCTTCCCCAGTGGGAGGGTCGAGAAGCAGAGGGCACAGTCTGACAGTGAGGGTCACTCATTTAATACAGGGATGAGGAGGAATTCTGACTGTCAGAGAGCAGTGAATCGATTGGATTCTTTATCACACAGGACTGTCGAGGCTGGGCCATTCAGTATGTTTAAGGTTGACGTAGACACATTTCTAATCAGGAAGGGAATCAAGGTTATGGGGAAAAGGCAGGAACATGGGGTTGAGGATTATCAGATTGGCTGTGATCTCATTCAATGGCAGAGCCGACTCAATGGGCAAAATAGCCAAATTCTGCTCCTACATCACATGGTCATTGTTTAAAAAAATAAGGGGTTACCCACTAAGACAGAAATGAGGAAGCGTTTTTCCTTTTAGATCTTCGTGAGTCTTTGGAATTCTACTCCTCAAAAGGCAGTGGGTGTAGGATCTTTCAATGTCCAAAAGGCAGACAGAGAGAGATTTTGGATTACCAATGGGAGGAAAGATTATCATTCTGTTATTGGAAGGATATTATTGAACTGGAGAGGGTTCAGATGGATACACCAAGATGTTTCTGGGAATGGAGGGTTTGAAATATGAAAATACTGGAATGACTGGGACCTTCTCCCTTTGAGCTCAGGCGTTTGAAGGGTGATCTTAGTGAGGTTTATAAAGTCATGAGGATCATCAATAAGGAGAATGACAAGGGTCTTTTCCCTCGGGTTAGGCAAGTTCAAAACTGGGGGGCCATATTTTAAGGTGAGGGGGAAAGATTTAAAAAGGAAATAAGGGATAACCTTTTCCACAATGAGTGGTTCGTGTGTGGAATGAACTGCCAGAGAAAGTGATGGATTCAGGTACAGTTACAATCTTTGGAAGATATTTGGATTAGCTCATGAAGAGGAAAGTCTTTGAGGGTTATGGGCCAAGCAGAGGGAAGTGGGACTGGTTTAGTTTGGGAACATGGTCAGTGTGGACTGGTTGAACTGAAGGGTCTGTCTCCATGCAGTTAGCCCTTGTAATACTGAATGCTCAACTCCCACTCAAGAGCGCAATGCTCAGCCTTTCCAACGTGACCTCATGTCATGTTGAATAGTCCTCCCTTTCCACAGCAATCACTACGATCCCTGCCTCAGAAATTGAATGGTCGCCTTGTCTCCAGCCAGTCCAGAGTCACCATCGCCCCTGGGGCCAGATCACATTAGCCCAGACCCCTCGACCAGTCTTTGCCCTCTCCTGCTCTTCAGGCATTTTAACCCATTCCCCTCTTTCAGCGATGGATTCACTTTCATTGTTGACCCCTGCAGCCGCTCACCTCCTTCAAGCCCTCAGTAGTTCACCCTGAGGGTCCTTTAGTGCCATTAGTTGTGGATAGACCCTCACAGAACCCCCCTCTCCTGGGGGGAGGTCACACACTGAAGTATCACTGAGCCAATGGGGTCATCCAGTGGCCGGACTGTGACAGTCCAAACATATCTGCAGTGTAATCTGCGATTAGGAGGGGATCCATATCATGATCTGGTTCATAAAGATTTCTTGTAATCCTGGAAATGAGGGACCAGCCGGCCCGAGCTTTTGTTGATCTGTGTTCGGCTGGTCCCTAAACTCCCAGGAAACTTTTGGATCCATCCCATCCAAAACCAGGATGGAAACTCACATGTATTCATCCTGCATACTCTCGCCTTCAACAGTTACATCAAACTGTCATTGATTGTTCACAGACTGTATAACCTTTTTTTAACATTAGTAATTATTTGTCGTGGTTACATACATATTCAAAATTACACACAATTAAAATGGCTCTGCAAAATACAATAATTTTAATTGTAAATTCCTCTTAAGTTTCCGAAAGATTGGGTTTACATTAAGGTAGGAAGTGTCTTGACCTTCGTGCATTCCTACTCACTTCACGTTCATCAGATTATATTGAAGTGTTCTCACTATTGTAATCATTGTGCTGAAATGTAGGAATCATAACAACGAACAAATACATCACAGAGCTTCACAAACAGCAATAAGATAAAGAGTCCCACAGTCTGATTCTGACTGTGGTTCAGGCAGAAACAGGAGAATTGAAAACGCTCCCTGGTTCTTTTCCATAATGATGCTCTGAGCTCCATTCTGTTCACCTGAGATGGGAGGCTGACCCTGGGTTATCTGCTCATCTGAAAGAGCATCACGGACATTACAACAGCTCCCCATGTACTTGAGCAGCAGTGAGAGGACAGTCGCTGAGCTGAGGCTCACACAGGACAGGTCACAGTCTGAGGAAAGAATTCAAATTACAATTCAGGAGATTGCTGCCAAAGTGCAGCTGCTGTGGTTGGTGTTGCTATAGTTACTTCACATATTTAACAATTGCAAAAAATGGATACATTATGGCATCTCGTAACCTTTCTCTGAATTTAGTCTGGGCCAGTGCGTAAACGCATGTGTTTGTACAGGTGCTCAGCAGTCCAAACATATCTGCAGTGTAATCTGCGATTAGGAGGGGATCCGTATAATGATCTGGTTCATAAAGATTTCTTGTAATCCTGGAAATGCAAAAAAACACAACATATGGCATCAACAGCATGATAAAAATGCCAGAAATGGTGAAGAGGAAAATGATGGATTTCCTTCGGCTCTGCATCTCTGGACCGTCGCTGTTCTGGGTGTTTCGTTGACCTTTCAGGGCTCTGCGGGTTCGATTAGCCATCACTATGTAGTGAACAGTCAATGCATTGAACGATAAAATTATAAAATATGGCAACAATGGGTTCAAAATTGCACCAATCCAGCCGTAAGTGATCCATCCTGGCAAGGTGTAATAGGTTGCTTTGACATGTGAGCTCCACTCCACATTGTTAATGGTATAGATTGGCTCTAACGCAAATGCAAGGGAATATTTTTGAGTGAGAACACAACACACACAGTCACTATCACCACAGCTGCAGTTTCCTTCCTGCAATAGTTTTCTCTGAAATGTTGACAACAACTGAGGACAAAGCAGTCAGTGGTAAAAACGACCAACAACCAGACTGAGGAATCAATAACCGAATAGTTGATAACCTCCTTTATGCTATTATGGAAGTGTAGTCCAGAAATGAAAATGGTATATAGTATCCAAACATGTAATAGATGATCACATTGAAAATGATGACCAGAAGATCAGCTGTTGTCATACCCACCAAGTAAAGAGTGACCCGTTTTGACAGACCACAGCCTCCTCGAGACAGGAGGCCAATTGTCAGGAGGTTAGCTACAACAAAAAGAGCAACATTTCCAAGTTAATGACACTCTTAGCTGAAAATTACAGCAAAACGTTCAAGTCACTCTTCCCAATAGTTGTATTCTGCTGTTTATGATCCAAAAGGGCCTCCAAACACCTTACTTCAGCTTCACATATCAAAATATCCTTCTCTTTGCTTCTTTATGCCCTGATTGAGCTTTCCCTGACTGATAAACATATTGTGAAGTTATGCACATGAGGTATTACTGGTCAGATCGAAAACAAGAAAATTCCCCTTCCAATCCAGAAAACATTCAGAATGAACTGAGGAGCTCGGAATTAAGAAAGTGAACAGCATATTCCCTGCAAATTGCATTCCACCCTCCTGGTATTTACAAGGTGCAGATATCACCGATTTGTGAACTAATCATAGAAATCAATGAATCAATAACAGACACAAACATGGGACAATGAAAAGCCCCAGCAGTGAAGAGCATCAGGAGCAATGGGTCTGGAAACATCTGTTTCTCCAAACTTGGACCAGCACACAATCTCCTCAGGGACTGCCTGTCCATACAGTTTCTGATGAATTTAAACTTCATAAATTGCAGCATTTATTAAAGGAGTACCTGAAACTGGATTCAAGCTGAAAGTGACAAAACCTGAGGTTTCTGGGGCTGAGTGAGAAGTACACAAGAAATGAGTTAAAGATCGGTTAACACGGAAATAAATAATCAACCGGCTTCAGTTTCTTACCAGGAACTCCAAACATTGCAATAAAATGATAGTAAATTAAAGCTGTCTATTCAATTGTGGACAGTCCTATTTTTAGAGAGTGGAAACCACACCAAGCATGAAAATAGACCTGAAGCACCAAATGTATTTCATTTATGACAGCCCTTTGTATAAAGCAACTACATCTCCCCGGTGTTTCAATTAGGTTTTGGAGGGAGTGGAATTAGTTCAAGGTCTCTGAGCAGAAACATTTGAACATCATTTTAACAAATATTAGGCAACACATTCTCAACAGACATAAGAAGTTTGAATCAAAAAATAATCTATTGAAAAATATTTTTTCAAAAACATTAATTCAAGGGTTTATCAACACATTAATAATTGGGTGGTTTATGATTTGAAATAGAAAAGTTTAATCTTTGCAAGTGTTAAATGCTATGTATTTTTGGGAATATGTTAATATATTAAAATAGTGATTTTAAGGAGATAAGCACTATATCCTTGTCAGGAATTGGAGCTATTGTTAATGGGCATTGCAAGTAAATTAAACAATTAGGATGGAACAAATGAATACACTGTATAATTATCATAGCTCAGAACGTTCTTACCTTCCTATGCCTGTACATTATACTTTAGACAAAACATCAGGAATTACGTTCCTTTGTTCCCCCACATGCACCTGAATGCTTCAAGAAGTGAGCTGTGGTTTGTACAATTAGCCCTTCCCACAAACTAAGGTTCACATACACTTCAAACTGTAAGACATGAAACCTCTTTCCTGATGCTTTATAAAACTTACCGGAGCATTAGATAACAGCATATTTAAAGCAACACTACCACATTGACAATACCCTCCATTATGTTGTATGTCAGTATCACTGTTAAAAGGGACAGGCTTCCAACAGATCTAGGACCAGAAGACTTCATCCATAAAACACTGGGAGCCATCAGCAGCAGCAGAATTGTACTCCAGTACAATCTGGAACCTCCTGGCCCAGAACACCCCCCAGTCAACCATTACCATCAAGTCAAGGCATCAATCGTGATTCAATGGACAGTGCAGGAAGGCTGGCCAGGATCAGCACCATGTAACCTCAAAATGAGATGCCCAACCTTCTGAAGCTATCAAACAGGACTGTGTGCATGTTAAATAGCAGTGATTGATGGACAGAGCTAAGGTAACCCCAAGGAAAGATCAGTCTAAGCTCTGCAGTCCTGGCACATCTGGTCAAGACTGTTGCTGGACAATTCAACAACTCATGAGAGGAAGAGTCTCCACAAATATACCCAGCCTCAGTGATGGAAAAGGCCAGCACATCAGTGTAAAAGATAAAGGTGAAACATTCACAGCAATCTTTAGCCAGACGTTCCGAGGGGATGACCGTTTTGATCTGCTTCATTGGCCTCCAGCCTCACAGATACCATGTGGTGTTTAGAAACAGTTGGAGGTACTGGATACTGCAAAGGCTATGGGCCCTGACAGCACTGCGGCCATGGCACTGAAGGCTTCTGCTCCAGAACTCCTGCTAAACTCTTCCAGGACAGTTACAACACTGACATCGAGCCGACAATGTGGAACATTGACCAGGCTCGTCCTGGATACAAAAAGCAGACACATCCAACCTAGCTAATTATGTCCCATTGGTCTATTCTCAATCATCAGTAAAGTAATGAAAGTGACATCGATGATACTATCAAGCAGCACCTGCTCAGCAATAACCTGCTCACTAGGGCCCAGTTTGGTTTCTGCTGGGACAACTCAGCTCTTGATCTCATTGCAGCCTTGGAGAACATGGCGGAAAGAGCTCAATTCCAGAGGGAAGCTGCGAATGAAGGTTCCATTTCACTGAAGATGGCATCAAACAGCCACAGAAAAACTGGAATCAATGGGTGTGAGGGAAACACTCTCCGGTGTTTGGAGTCATGCCTGGCACATAGGATGATGATCGTGGTTGTTTGAGGTCAGTCATCTCAGCTCCAGGACATCTCTGCAGGAGATCCTAAGAAAAGGACACAAGGCAACACAATCTTCAGCTGCTTCATCAATCATCTTCCCTCCAATGTGAAGTCAGAAATAGGATTGTTCACCAATGATTGCACAATATTCAGGACCATTTGTGACTCCTCAGATAAAACTGAAGGAATCGTGTCCAAATGCAACAAGATCTGGACAATATCCAGGTTTAGGCTGACAAATAGTAAGTAACATTCACATGCACAGATGTCAGGCAATGGCTATCTCCAATAGGAGACAATCTAAACAAAACCCCTTGATATTCAATGGTGTTACCAACACTGTATCCCCCCACTAGCACCAGAAACTCAATTAGACTTACCACATAAACACACTGGCTACAATGGGTCACAGGTGAAGAATCCTGCACGAATAACTCACCTCCTGACTCCCCAAAGCCTGTTCTCCATCTATAAGGCACACGTTAGGAGTACGATAGATTACTCCTCAGGTGTCCGGATGAGTGTAACCCCAACAGCACTCAAAAAACTTGGCATCATTCAGGACAAAGTAGCCCACTTGATTGGCACCACATCCACAATCACTCACTCCTTCCACCATTGATGCTCAGTAGCAGCAGTGTGTACTATCTACAAGATGCACGGCAGAAATTCACTGAAGCTCTTCAGACAGCACCTTCCAAAACCCATGACCACTTCCCTCACAAAGGACAAGGACAGCAGATACATGGGAAAACCACAACTCTCCATTTCCCTCCAAGCCACTCACTAATCTGGTTTGGAAATATATTGTCATCTCTTCACTGTGGTTGGGTTAAAATTCTGGAGGAAGGGCACTGTGGGTACGTACAGCATGTGACTGCAGTGGTTTGAAAATGCAGCTCACCCCCACTTTCTCAAAGGCATCGAAGGACAGGCAGGAAATGCTGGCCAGCCAGCCAGTAACACTCACAATCCCATGGGAGAACAAAAAACAGATTCCAAGCCAATCCTCTCCAGAAACCCTCCCTGAGTGGGAAAGATGATGTGCTGGAGCTCTTGAGCAGGTCAAATTCTTTCTTATTGAGTTTAAATTGCAGATGTATGTCTCATTCACAAACCGGTCTTGTGAGATCTCTGTAAACTTTCTTCAAACTGTATGACTCAGTCTAAGCTCCCTGCTCTGTGCAGAGTGAACCATTGTTGCATTGTTGTCCTCAGGGTGTTGTCCTCAGCAAAGTGTCCTTCGTTAAATATATTAGGATACCTTTATGAAGTTCCACAGAATCTCATCATTTGAATCACAGCTCTTCTAACAGTGTACATTACACAATTATTCAACTTGGTCATCAGCTGAAGTTTCTAGTTTTTAATTGGTAACTGAATAATTTCTGCTCTTCAAATCTACCTATCCTTCCTAAACTGATAATAGTTACTATAACATTAACTGTAACTGAATTGCATTCTATATCCCTCTAAAGCTGAGGGACAACCTTCATCCAACTGATTGGATGAAAAGCCTCAAGATGCATATCCCTCATCTTCCTGTAAGAGAATGCTGGTCCCTGTAGGTCAGAGAAAAGAATGGGGGACTGTCTACAGCAAGAATCATTGTCTTCCCGTGAGCAATGAAGTCCCTGGACGTGGCCATCAAATGGACAACAAAACAATCAGGGACATGAGAAAGCTGGATGTGAAAGATGAGCAATTCAATTGCAAGGACAATATTATCAGCCTGTGTAAGGCCAAAAAATGCAATTTTGAAAGACTAAGATTGGCGAACTGGTTTCACATTGACCATCAGAGTTGGCTGGACCTCGTAAAATAATATTGGGCCCAATTATCATTTGTTAAAACTGCTTATTATTTCAGAATCATCCTGGAGTGCAAAGGTAACACCTGATTTACTTTCCCTTTGATCACATCTTCTCAAACTGTGCTCCCCTCTGTTCTCCACCCCCACCCCCAACAGTAAATGGAAGGAGTACACAGATGGCTTTGTCACAAAGACTGAGACTGTCCAATCAGTTCCTTCCCACCCTTCCAATGGCCCAGAGAGTCAAGCTTGCTGTAAAATCTCCCCTGCCTCACCCTCACCTCTCACTTTTCACAAACTTCTCTCCAATCTTCCCTTACATCTGATCCATGATCAACTTTTTCAAAAAACTCATCTCCTGCTCTCTCAGTCCTATTCCCACTGAACAGCTCACCAGCCAACATCTCCTCTTGGTCCCATCAGTCGTTGATATTGTTAAAGTTCTCTATGTTTAGAGCCTGCCCTATTGCCCCTTAAATCTCAAGCCATCTCCACCCCCATCCTAAAATAAAGCAAACATCAATCATTCCATTCTTTTCAAACCAACACTCCATCCTCAACCTCAACATCTACTCGAGTTCCATCCTATAAGTTTCGTATTTATCTTAAGTTTATAAACGCTATAGCATAGCAGCTCAGGAAATTTTTTTAATAGAATGCAATTATTAGATTGTTGCTGTTAACTGAAGCTACTGAAGATAGAGACCCCAGGCGGGACTATCGGCTTCAAGATCTGTCAAAAGAATCAATGGAAGGCGGGTTGTGTAAAGCAAGGTCATCATGATCAGATTCCCTACAGCATGGAAAAAATGCCCTTTGACCCATCAAGTCCACACAGACCCTTCGAAGAGTAACCCATCCAGACCCATTTCCCTCTGGCTAATGCACCAAGCACTATGAGCAATTCAGCATGGCCAATTCACTTGACACTCACATCTTTGGAAGGAAACTGGAGCACCCAGAGAAAACCCACACAGACACAGGGAGAGTGTGCAAACTCCACACAGACAATCACGCAAGGCTGGAATTGAACCTGGGTCCCAAGCGCTGTGAGGTAACAGTGCTAACCACTGAGCCACCGTGTCGTTCACAAATCTTAGTCTTTCAAAATTGCATTTCTTGGCCTTACACAGGCTGATAAAATAGTACTTGCAATTGAATTGCTAATCTTTCGCTTCCAGCTTTCTCATGTTCCTGATTGTTTTGTTGTCCATTTGATGGCCACGTCCAGGGACTCAAGAACATAAGACATAGGAGTGGAAGTAAGGCTATTCAGCCCATCGAGTCCACTCCACCATTTAATCATAGCTGATGGACATTTCAACTCCACTTACCCGCATTCTCCCCGCAGCCCTTAATTCCTTGTGACATCAAGAACTTATCAATCTCTGGCTTGAAGACATTTAGCGTCCCACCCTCAACTACACTCCGCGGCAATGAATTCCACAGACCCACCACTCTCTGGCTGAAGAAATGTCTCCGTATTTCTGTTCTGATTTGACCCCCTCTAATTCTAAGGCTGTTCCCACGGGCCCTAGTCTCCTCGCCTAACGGAAATATTTTCTTAGCGTCCACCCTTTCCAAGCCATGTACGATCTTGTAAGTTTCTATTAGATCTCCCTTTAACCTTCTAAACTCCAATGAATACGATCCCCATTCCTCGCATGTTATACCTACCATTCCAGGGATCATCCGTGTGAATCTCTGCTGGACACGCTCCAGTGCCAGTATGTCCCTCCTGAGGTGTGGGGCCCAAAACTGACACAGTACTCCAAATGGGGCCTAACCAGAGCTTTATAAAGTCTCAGTAGCACATCGCTGCTTTTATATTCCAACCCTCTTGAGATAAATGACAACATTGCATTTGCTTTCTTAATCACGGATTCAACTCGCATGTTTACCTTTAGAGAATCCTCGACGAGCACTCCCAGATCCCTTTATACTTTGGCTTTATGAATTTTCTCACCATTTAGAAAGTAGTCCATGCTTGTATTCTTTTTTCCAAAGTGCAAGACCTCGCATTTGCTCAAATTGAACTTCATCAGCCATTTCCTGAATCACTCTTCTAAACTGTCTCGATCCTTCTGCAGCCTCCCCACTTCCTCAGTACTACCTGCCTGTCCACCTAACTTCGTATCATTGGCACACTTCACTAGAATGCCCCCAGTTCCTTCATCCAGATCATTAATATGTAACTTGAACAGCTGCAGCCCCAACACTTAACCCTGTGGGATACCGTTTGTCACCGGCTGCCATTCTGAAAAAGAACATCTTATCCCAACTCTCTGCCTTCTGTCAGACAGCCAATCTGCAATCCATGCCAGTAGCTCACCTCGAACACCATGGGCCCACACCTTACTCAGCAGCCTCCCGTGTGGCACCTTATCAACTGCCTTTTGGAAGTCTAGATAGACCACATCCACTGGGTTTCCCTAGTCTAACCTACTTGACACCTCTTCAAAAAATTCCAACAAGTTTGTCAGGCATGACCTCCCCTTACTAAATCCATGTTGACTTGTACTTAGAGTCAGAGTCAGAGTCAGATGCACAGCATGGAAACAGACCATTCGGTCCAACTTGTCCATGCTGACCAGATACCCCAACCCAATCTAGTCGCACCTGCCAGCACCCTGCCCATATCCCTCAAACCCTTCCTATTCATATACCCATCCAGATACCTTTTAGATATTGCAAATATGCTAGCCTCCACCACTCTGCTCTTCCAAGAATTTAGAAACCTCATCCTTAATGATGGATTCTAGAATTTTACCAACAACTGAGGTTAGGCTAATTGGCTTTTAATTTTCCATCTTTTGTCTTGATCATTTCTTGAACAATGGGGTTACAACAGTGATCTTCCGATCATCCGGGACTTTCCCTGACTCCAGTGACTTTTGAAAGATCTCAACCAACGCCTCCACTATTTCCTCAGCCACCTCCCTCAGAACTCGAGAATGTAGCCCATCGGGGCCAAGAGATTTGTCAATTTTAAGACCTATTAGCTTTTCTAGCACTATCTCTTTTGTAATGGCAACCATGCTCAACTCAGCCCCCTGACACCCTTTACTTGTTGGGATAGTACTCATGTCTTCCACTGTGAAGACTGACACAAAGTACTTATTAAGTTCTCCAGCTATTTCCTCATCTCCCATCACTAGGTTTCCTGCATCAGTTTGAAGTGGCCCAATGTCTACTTTTGCCTGTCATTTGTTTCTTATGTATTGAAAGAAACTTTTACTATCATTTCTAATATTACTGACTAGCCTACCTTCTTATTTGATCCTCTCCTTTCTTATCTCTCTCTTTGTTATCCTCTGTTTGATTTTGTAGCCTTCCCAATCTTCTGATTTCCCAGTGCTCTTGGCCACTTTATAGGATCACTCTTTTCTTTGATACATTTCCTGACTTCCTTTGTCAGCCATGGCTGTCTAATCCTCCCCGGATAATCTTTCTTTTCCTGGGGATGAACCTCTGTACTGTGTCCTCAATTATACCCACAAACTCCTGCCATTTTTGCTCTATTGTCTTCCCTGCTAAGCTCTGCTTCCAGTCAATTTTCGACAGTTCCTCTCTCATGCCCTCATAATTACCTTTATTTAACTGTAACACCATTACATCCGATTTTGCCTTCTCTCTTTCAAACTGCAGACTGAACTCTACCATATTATGATCGCTGCTTCCTCAGTGTTGCCTTACCTTAAGATCTTTTATAAAGTCTGGTTCATTACATAGCACTAGGTCCAAAATAGACTGCTCCCTTGTGGGCTCCATGACAAGCTGTTTCAAAAAGCCATCCTGTAAGCATTCCAAGAATTCCCTTTCTTTGGATCCACTGGCAACATTATTTACCCAGTCCACCTGCATATTGAAGTCCCCCATGATCACTGTGACCTTGCCTTTCTGACATGCCTTTTCTATTTCCCGGTACATGTTGCACCTCTGGTTCTGACCACTGTTAGGAGGTCTGTACATAATGGGAGTTATGGTTTTTTTGTCTTTGTGGTTCCACACAGACTCCACATCATCCGACGCGATGTCATTCAGTGCCATAGATTAATTTTGTTCTTAACTAACAAGGCCACCCCGCCCCCCTCTGCCCACCTCCCTGTCTTTTCAATAAGTTGTAAATCATTGGATGTTTAACTGCCAGTCCTGAACCCCCTGCAACCATGTCTCTGTGATGCCTACCACACCATCATCATTCATGATGATCTGTGCCGTTAGTTCATCTAATTTGTTATGAATGCTACGAGCATTCAGGTAAAGTGCCTTAATGCTAACTTTCTTATCATTAGAGATATTGGAAGTCATAAGATGTCCTAAGTTATCCTTCCTTTTTGTTGCATACCTAGTTTGCCTCAAGCTTAAATCCACCTGCATATATGCTATCCTCCTGCTTATCTTTCCATTTAACTCCATACTCCCTGTCACTTTCACTTTCCCTTCCCCCCAACTCAGAAGTTTAAAGTCCTACTGACCACCCTATTTATCCTCTTCGCTAGAACATTGGTACCAGATCGGTTTAGGTGGAGACCGTCCCAATGGTACAGATCCCCCCAGTTCCAAAACTGATGCCAATGCCCCATGAAATGGAATCCCTCTTTCCCACACCAATCCCTTAGCCATGTGTTTACTTCCCTAATTTTCTTATCCCTATGCCAATTGGTACGTGGCTCAGACAGTAATCCGGAGATTATTACCCTTGAGGACCTGTCCTTCAATTTCCTTCCTAGTGCTTGATAATCCTCAAACAGGTCCTCCACCCTAGCTTTGCTTATGTTGTTAGTCCCAATGTGGATCACAACAACTGGATCCTCCCCCTCCCGCTCCAATATCCTTTCAAGCCGGTCGGAGATGTCCCGCACCCTGGCACCGGGCAGGCAACACACCATGCGAGACTTCTGATCCGGCTTGCATAGGATACTATCTGTCCCCCTAATAATAGAATCCCCTATAACCACGACTTGTCTTTTTGCTCCCCCCTCTTGAATGGCCTTCTGCACCATGGTGCCGTGGTCAGCTGGCTCATCCTGTCCAGAGCCCTTTTCCTCATCCATACAGGGAGCAAGAATCTCATACCTGTTGGACAAGGTCAAGGACTGAGTTTCCTGCACTCCTGAACTCAGGTTCCCCCTACCTGCCTCACTTACAGTCACACTCTGATGTCCCTGATCACTAACTGAATGTGAATTACTTAATCTCCCAGGTGTGACTGCCTCCTGAAACAAAGCATCCAGGTAACTCTCCCCCTCCCGGATGTGCCGCAGTGTTTGAAACTCAGATTCCAGATCATTAAATCTGAGCCGAAGTTCTTCCAGCAACCAACACTTGCTGCAGATGTGGTCACTGCCATTCACAATGGGATCAGCCAGCTCCCACATCATACAGCTACAGCACATCACCTGCCCAGCCATCTCTGCTGAGTTAATTACTTTATTACTTTCTATGAGTTTGAGTTAAAATACTTTCTGATACCTCTCTGCAAGTCTTTTTCTAAAAACCAATTAATAGATAAACCATAAAAAGTAAATTTTTAACCAATCACCGATAAAGAAATAGAAAATCCTTACCTGAACAAACCAGAGTCCTATTTTTGGTTAGAGGAGGGGGCGGCGGTGGGAGACACAACATGTGTAGTGTCTCGGGTTCAGACACTGCCCAGATATACTACCGGCAGTCCCCTGGTCATCGCTCCCGCTCTTCCTACTTATTAACTAGGTGAGAGGAGGAGGGCGGGTGGGAGATACTACAATAGTAGAGTCTCTGGTTTAGCCGCCTTGCCGATATTTATGGTCACTGCTTTCCTTCCCGGCTGCGCCCCCCCCGGTCCTCGTCACTTCCTCCGCTGCTTCCGCTCCTTCTGTGAAAGAGAAAAACACCGCTGCCCGCTACCGGTAAGTAATTTTAATAAAAACTGCCGTATCTTATCTGCAGTCTTCCGAGTTCGTCCTACCTCCGCTGCTGCTCGCACTTAAAATGCTCTCACAGGAAGACAATGATTCTTGCTCTAGACAGTCCCCAATTCATTTCTCTGACCTACAGGAAGCCAGCATTCTCTTACAAGAAGATGAGAGATATGCATCTGGAGCCTTTTCAGCCAATCAGTTGGATGAACATTGTCCCTCAGCTTTAGAGGAATATAGAATGCAATCCAGTTACAGTTCACGTTCTGTCAATGGACTGTCCGATCTTGTTGATGAAGTTGACCATTACGACGATCATCTTGAGTAATATTCCACACAATAGGTGGTATAAAGTCTCTTGTTGTTCAGGGTCACACAGATAGATGGTCCTTTCTTGTGTACTAATGCTGGCCAAGGCAAGTCCACATTTCATGATGAAAGTGGTTCTCATCCTGGTAGTCATTTTTGTAGCAAAGGTGAGGATATCTAAAACAGAAGTAAAGTTACTGTTCGAAAAGGCAACTATGCCCTAAAAGTCTGTTTCCAACTCCCTTCTGTGAGAAACTAAGCTCACACACGTCAATAATTTCAGTCCGAGACAAAATCTGAATCAGTCGTGTACTTTATTTTACTCTTGCAAGAGGGTGTGAAGTCCACTGTCTGTCTGTGTACAAGGCAAGGGACTCACACACCGAATTCAACAAATACTCGATATTTATATAATTTGGTTCCTATATTTTTTTAAATTTCATTGCTCCTCCCCTTTTTACATCCTCCACTTCCCTAAGATCGGTGCCCATTACTCCTGTTTATCTCTTGCCATATCCGGCCTTGTCTGTGACAAAATGCTTATTTCTGGCCTCACAAGGCCGTTTGACCTCATCCTGCTGTGGGTCATTGTTAGGCTTATCCTTTCCTTACCATTTTCTACTCCCTCCATCTGTTTCTTCCCTCAAAGCATCTTATCTTTAAGACCCTTTTAATTGGGGTTTGTTCCTGTGTTTCTGTAAAAGTGGGAAACAGATGTTTATACCTACTGTTTGTACAGGCGTATCGAGCTTAACTGCCTCTCCTCACAGCATCCTATCTAGTCGCCTGTATTTCGACCATTGTTTTGCAGTCCCGTTTCTTTCTTGCATACATTTTTAGCTCATACAAAAAAACAATTATGCATTTCCTCCACATAGTTTCCATTCTTGTTGACTCAGCTCTTGGCTGAAACAATTACACACTGGTGTGAGTTCATTTATTTAGTATCAGTAATTATAATTGCAGAAGTAACATTATTTTACCTATATCCCACAATTTCCCCTTTTTCTTTAATTACCATTTGTTATCTTCTGCATTTTTCTTTTAAGCATCGCCCCCGAAATTCGCAAGCATCATACCGGAGATTTCATCCATCTTGGTCTCACTCATCCCCTCATTATTTAGTCGATAAAGTTCCTCTGCCTGATTCCCTTTTAGGGGCATCTGTTTCATTAAGGCTATCTCAATCAGTCATAGGGAGAGCCCTCGTATACAGGGTATGATTGGTAGCCAATGGCCACCAATACCCCGACTACTATGATCATGGAATCATGGAAGTTAGGATGGAAACCACCACCCCCTTCCTTCTGCTAAAATCATATCAAGGGCCATTCTGTTCTCCCATGCCATCCTACTTGTCGCATCAAGCTGTTCTGATATTCTTTTAACCGCATCTCTTGTATAATTTATAAATCGCTGTTGATTATAGAAAATGTAATTTATCCAATCTACATTTTTATTAATTGTCACCCACCAAAAGAGAGCTGACTCAAAGCCTGCTGCGATCTGGTTACGAGCCTTGAATTCATCAGGTACCCCCCTAGGGACTCCTACCGAATCGAGATAAATCCTGTCATCGAAACAAGTGTCTGACAGTGATCTCTTGCCCCTTCCCTTTTTCCCTACTATATTTTCCTTCTCAAATGCCAGGGTAAATGGAACTGCCAATTGTACAATTGCACAAATCCCTCTCCAATCCGGAGGTAGGGTGGGTCTCAATATTTTGCCTCCACAGTACCACCACAGATCCGCTCAGGGAACCTTTAGTGCTGCGTAGTTTCCTCCCTTCTCCGTTTCGGTAACATTTTTAATCTCTGTACATAATTTCAGCTCCCCCAAATCTCTAGACCGACTTGTACCTCGTCTACGCACACACGACGTGTGATTTCCAACTGCGGCGGAAAATGTGGGGGGAGCTTTTGCATTTTTCTTCTCCAAGGGAGGGAACATCAGAGATAGGGAGGTACAATTCCTATCATTCCATGCTGTCTCATCCTGATACAGGGCTATCATACATTTCATGCCCTTCCTGTCTCGCTTCCACCCGAGCGGAAAGGGAACCACCTGGGCCACTGGCCTACCAGAGGCACATGCATAGCAATTGCTTTTGTTCAGACTTTTTACAGTATACTTTACCCATTCAACCCAGGCATTTGCATCCCCGTACCCAGTTTCTATTTCGAGAGTCTGTTTCAAGTCCTTTACCTCTATAATTTTTACTACTTTAGAATCAGTGGGAGGGGTGAAAGGTTGTATCTCATTATCCAGTAGTTCCGCCAGTTTTCCCTGTCCTACGCTAATTCAAAAACAACAGCCCGAGAAATCCTTCCCATTTGCTTTCATTTCTATCCCAATAGTTTCATTTAATTATATCTCATAGCTGCCCCCCCAGAATTGCTTTGTGCCATGTGGTTTTCTTTATTGTCAAGTATATTGGGTTACACTTTTTATCGGGACAATCGCGAGCTGTTCGAAAGGGGGTCCGGTGTACTGTGATGAGACCATCGTACCAAGTACCATCCCCAAGGCCATCCCCATAGGACTTAAGATGTATCTCAGAGCTGCGGTACTGTCTCTGATTATCTACATCCCACAATTTACTAAGCTGCATGCATCAGTGTCTATTACTTGTGGATTATCAGACTCAGGAACTGTTAATAATACATATGAAAATGATATTTGACAAAATCCCAATACTAAGAGGGCTAGTATCATAACTCTAAGCATTCCCAGTACTCTAAACATCATGCTGAAGCACAAAACGACTTAATATGCAATCCTACAGAAATAATCCCGCCCTCGCGTCGCCACGGTATAATCAGCTCCTCAAAGTCTCTTTAGTCTGAGTTTCAGCGGGTCTTGCATTGATTTGGCTGTCCAGACTTCTTCCTCAACTGGAGATTCCACTGGCTCTTTGATCCGAGTGTAGTGAGTCCAGCCTTTCTCTGCCGTCCTTATTGCTGTTTCGGTAATCAAAAGAGCCTGGTACAGCCCTTCCCAGTCCGGCTGCAATTTAGTCTCTGTCCATTAGTTTACTAAGACCCAATCTCCCGGCTGGATGGGATGAACGGTGAATTCAAGGGGTGGAGTTTGTGCCAATAAACCCTGTTTCCTGAGGAAAGACAGAGAGGTGGACAAGCCCAGTATATACTTCTTTAAGAACAAATCTTTAGTTTCAGGAATTGGTAATTCTCAATTCGTTCCCAGATAAGATAAGCCAAATAAGATTTCATAATGGGATAGTCCCAAATCTTTTCCTAGGGGCTGTTCGTACTCACAAGAGAGCTATAGGTAAACATTTGGTCCAAGGGAGTCTGGTTTCTATTATCAATTTAGAGAGCTGTTGTTTGAGTGTTTGGTTCATTCTCTCAATCCTTCCTGATGATGGCAGGTACCATGGAGTATGGAACTCCCAGGAAATTCTCAACCCTTTCATTACCCTCTGTAACACTTGAGAGGTAAAATGAATTCCTTGGTCAGAATCTATACAGTTTACGAGCCCATATCGGGGAATTATGTGCTCCAATATTGTTTAGGACACCCCACTCGCAGTGGCAGTAGCTAGGGGGTATGCCTCAACCCAACCGGATAAATGATCTACTATGACCAACATATATTTTAATCTTCCTACTCTGGATAATTCAGTATAATCTACTTGTATACTCTGGAAGGGTCTCAATCCTGGGTCTCTTCCTCCCGGGGTCTGTTTTCTGAAGACTTTTTTATTTACCTTTCTGCATATTATACATCCCTCATATTTGTTTAGCAATTGTATATATTCTTTTACGTCCATATTCCCTAAGAACTAAATCACACATTGCTTGTACTCCCCAATGACTGCCTTGGTGTAGGACAGCCATAATCTCTCGCGTCATCATTTTGTTCAACATTTCCCTTCCATCAGGTAACACCCAATGCCCATCTACTGTTTTTGCCGCCCCTAAATCTTTCAATTCTTTTTCTTCTCTTTCAGTAAATATAGGAGCTTCCCGAGGACCTGACACAGTAGGTATTAGGGAAGGGATCACCACTTCTTATGGGTTCAGGGCTGCTTCCTTAGCCACTTCATCGGCTCATCTATTTCCCCTAACTTCTGGTTCATTTCCTTTCTGATGACCATTTACATGCGCTACCGCTATTTCTCAGGGGAGTGATGGAGACTCCAAGACCCGTTTAATCAATTCTTCATGTACTAATTCCTTCCCCCGACTATCGATCAGTCCTCTTTCCTGCCATATGTTTCCGAAAGTGTGCACAACACCAAATGCATATTTGAAGTCAGTATATACCTTTCCCACTTCATTGTCTAATGCCCTAAGGGCTCTTTCCAATGCATACAGTTCGCAGGTCTGAGCTGACCACCCATTTGGCAACTTTCCTGCCTCCTCCACATTACCTTTTGTCCCATCTATGACTGCATACCCATTACGTCGTCTCCCTTCAGTCACCCAGGATGATCTGTCTAAAGAAAGTCTAGCCCCTGCATGAAGTGGAACGGCTCTCAGGTCCATACGGATCTTAGTTTGGTATTCTATAATGTCAAGACACATCGTGCCCTGGATTCTGAGGAGATTCTCCTTCCCCTTTCCAAAGAAAGGCGGCTGGATTTAAACAATTGTCTGTGACCAACACTAGATCATCTTTTTCTATTAATATTGCCTCATATTTCAGAATCCGCAAGTCTATCAACCATTGCCCAGCGTTTTGGTTTAGGATCGTTCTCACTTGATGTGGGGTGCTTACTATTAGGGCTTCCCCAAATGTAAGCTTTCTGCTTTCCTCCACCAACAGTACAGTGGCAGCCACAGCCTGCACACACTCAGGCCATCCCCGGGATACTGGATGCAATAGCTTCGAAAGATATGCTACTGCCTGTTTCATTCCTCCCCACCTCTGGGTTAATACTCCCAAAGCCGCTCCCTTATCTACAGTAGCAAAGAGGTGGAAAGGTTTATCTAGGGAAGGTAAGGCTAACACGGGGGCATGGATCAGATCTCTTTTGAGTTCCTCAGCTAGTTCTTTTTCCTCATCATCCCAACTTAGACATTTTGGTTCCTCCTCCAATAGTTTGAGATATAATTTCTTAGTCTTTTGAGCATAGGAATCAATCCACAATCTGCAATATCCTGTTAGACCCAAAAATGTACATAACTCCCGTTTAGTCCTGAGCAGCGGCATCCCCACTATTCCCTCTATCCGTTCCAGGCTTATCTTTCGCTTTCCCTCACTAACTAAATGTCCCAAGTATTTCACTTCTCCCTCCACATATTGTCATTTGTTTTTAGATACTCGCAGGCCCTGCTGGCCCAGGAAATTCAATCATTTGTTAGTGGCTTCTACTACTCTTTCTCTTCTTTTTTCTGTTACTAAGAGGTCGTCTACAGACTGCAACAGAGTAGTCCCCTTGTGGCTGCTAAATTTCTCCAATATTTGTTCTAACATCTGTCCAAATAAATTCGGGGATTCTGTAAACCCCTGGGGGAGCACAGTCCACCGGTTCCGTCCTGTCTTGGGGTCTTCCCATTCAAAGGCGAACAAATTCCTACTTTCCTCCGCCAAGGGACAAGCCCAAAAGGCATCCTTTAAATCTATCACACTAAACCATTTGTGGTCATGAGGGACCTTACTCAATAACGTATAGGGGTTTGGCACCACTGGGTGTCTGATCTGTACTATCCGATTTAATGTTCTCAAATCCTGCACCAATCGATAAGTTCCATCAGATTTCTGCACAGGTAGGATTGGGGTATTATAAGGAGACATATATGGCTCCAACAATCCATCTCTAATCAGTCCCTCAATTACTGGCTGCAGTCCTCGTTTACCTTCTATGGAAATGGGATATTGCCGCTCACAGACAATGCCCCCTTTCCTTTTTAAATTTATTTCAAGGGGAGGGATCTGTAGTCCTCCACAATTCCCTTCTCTAGCCCATACAATGGGGTCTATCTCTCTCTCCATATCCTCTGTCAACATTGCCAGTTGTACAACTAATTCTTTTTCCTGAATTCCAATCTCCAGTCCTAAGAGGATAATTAAGTCTCTCCCTAGTAAGTTACTTCCTATATCAGGGATATACAACAATTCCCCTGTGACCCTATCCTTAGGACCTTCTATCCTCATAGGTTTAAATACTGGAACAGTAAATCCCTCCACTTTTACCTCAGAAACAGTAATTGACCGTGTCGACATTTCTACTTTCTTTGGTTTAAAATTCAGCGATGACTGTGCTGCCCCCCGTATCTACTAGGAAGACTACCTCTTCCCTATAGGGTCCCATCTTCAAGTTTATCAAGGGTTCCTGATGGGTCCCTGAAGGCAAGATTCCCTGACACCCCTATTCTTCATCAAAATTCATAAGCGGAATTGCCCTTTCTTCCCTTTGTAGATCAGGACACTCCTGCCTAAAATGTCCTATCTTTCCACAATAATAGCATCCTTCCTGTGGAGACTTCCATCTCTGCCCCTGTCGCTCGAACCCTCTATCAAATGCTCCCCTTGTCTCTCCCTCTCCCCTTTCTCTCTGCCCTACATGCTGCCACCCGCCGCTCCGGTTGCTTAATATTGGTTCCATTCTTTTCTTAACTACCTCATCAACCATAGCTACCATCATTTTCACCTTCTGTTTTTGTCTCTCATCCCCTCTCTTTACAAACACTTTCTGTGCCTCTCTTAACAATTCATCTAATGTTTTTTTCACTCCACCCTTCTATCTTCTGTATCTTTCTCTGTGTGCCTGGCCATGCCTTTGTCACAAAATGTACTTTCAAAAGACCCTGTGCCACTGGGTCCTCAGGGTTCATTCCAGAATATTTCAGCATTGAATCCCTTAATCTTTGCAAGAAAGCTGAAGGAGTCTCATCTTTCTCCTGTCTAACTTCAAAGGCTTTAGTCAAATTCTGCGACTTCGGAACTGCCTCTCTTATTCCTTTTAGAATCAGGTCTTTCAATTCCCTCATTTCTTCTCTATGCCCAGGGTTTTGATTTTCCCTCTGGGGGTCTCTGAGGGGAAACTTCATCTCACCCTGTCCAGCATCCCCATCTCCAATCGGGTGTTACCTGTCCCATATTTTAATGGCTCCTCATATAAGTCACTTTCTTCCCCAGTAAATAGTATATTCAAAATAGACATTAACTCAGCCCACGTATACAGACTGGGCCCCCAAAATCGATCAATTTGTTCAGACAACCCTACCGGATCCTCAACCAGGATCTTCATTTCCTTTTTAAATGTTCTGACCTCCCCACTGGTGAAGGGGGGCACTTACAAACCCAATCTCTTTGTCCCCTATTGATACCTCCCGAAGTCGTTACGTTCTTCCCTTTTTTCTTTTTTTAAGAAATATTGCAATATTTCTAGCTCCCCATAACTTCAAATACCAATTCATCAATTCATGCTTGACTAACTTTAAAGCCTGTTCCTAACTTGTAAATATATTTATATATTTACATTCATTTATTCAGTATTTAATATTTAAAATGTAAAATGCATACAGTTCCCAATTTTGAAAACCACTGTAATTACCAAGTTTTAGTCCCTTAATTTAAATCCAAAATTAGATTTCTTAAGTAGTCCTGACCAATCATTGCTCAATTACAATGCTATAGGTTGTGAAATAATCAGAGCTGCCTTAAAAGAATTTGCCTATTCAAGTTAAAAAAAACCTTCTAACGCATGAACAATGGCCGAATCCAAGAATTTTGTTTTTACTACAATCTAATGTTGAACTGAAACTTCAACTGTCCTCCATAAATCGCTTTTATGTAAAGATAAAAGGGATTAGTTAGAAACTGATTAGTAAGGCAGTGATGACCTGTAAAAAAGAACAGAAGTTATCATCATTTTTTTTTCATAATCTGTATAGAATCCTTAACTTTAAAAGAAATCATGTTAAGTTCCATAATAAAAATCAGATTCAAGACAGTCCTGGAACTCAAGCTCCATGGAATAAAACGCAAACATTCAATCACCAACAAACAAATGTGCATTCAAACCAAATCACAAAGGGTTAAACTTTCTACCAGCTGTACAGCTCTTTTCATTCTCTCTCTCTCTCTCACATTGACATATAAATTCAGATATTTACAAACCCAGTCTTCGTCCAACCTGGACTTTGGCCAGAAGACAGCGGGATGAAGAACGGATTCCTTAGTCCATACAAAGCAACAATATTTAATCACCTTTTTCCCTTGTACAAGTATTATTTTTCCAATTCCACAACATCCTGCCCAACGGACTTTCTGGAGGTATGTTGTAAAGGACTCCGCCTCCATTTCCATTGCCTTTTTCTTCTTTTGTTTTCCCAGAGGCTTTTTTCCTTACCCACGGCACAACCCATATTGAATTCCTTCGTTAGTCCCTTATTAACTACTAAAACTCAATCCCGGCCACCAGGCAATACTTAAAAGTCAATTTTCTTACCTTGGTCTGTGCACAGAGTTGCCTTGCCCCTTTTTGCCATATTTTCTATCGACCTCCTGTCACTGTCTGATTCAGATGTTTCCCTTGTGGGATTCGTACCAGTCTCCCAAGGGAGCGGACCAAACCGGGACATGAGGGAACGGGATGCGTCTTCCCAGTGTCCAGGGCCAGCCACACCCCCTGGCGATGAAAGAACATCCCGGACAGCCCCCAATTGTGAGAAACAAAGCTCACTCGCTTCAATAATTTCAGTCCGAGACAAGATCTGAATCAGTAGTGTAATTTATTTCACACTTGCAAGCGGGTGTGATGCCCACTGTCCACAAGGCAGGGACAAACACACCCCGAATTCAACGAATACTCGATATTTATATAATTTGGTTCCTTTTTTTTATTTCATTGCTCCCCCCACTGTTTACACCTCCACTTCCCTAAGACCGGTACCTATTACTCCTGTTTATCTCTTGCCATAATCCGGCCTTGTCTGTGACAAAATGCTTATTTCTGGCCTCACAAAGCCGTTTGACCTCATCCTGCTGTAGGTTATTGTGAGGCATATCCTTGCCTTACCATTATCTACTCCCTTCATCTGTGCCGCCCCTCTCAGACACATTGTTAAGACCCTTTTAATTGGGGTTTGTTCCTGTGTTTCTGTAAAAGTGTGAAACAGATGTTTATACCTACTGTTTGTACAGGCGTATCGAGCTTAACTGCCTCTCCTCACAGCATCTTATCTAGTCGCCTGTAATATCTACCATTGTTTTGCAGTCCCGTTTCTTTCTTGCATACATTTTTAGCTAATACAAAAAAAAATTATGCATTTCCTCCACATAGTTCCCATTCTTGTTAACTCAGCTCATGGCTGAAACAATTACACACTGGTGTGAGTTCATTTACTTTGTATCAGTAATTATAATTGCAGAAGTAACATTACTTTACCTATATCCCACAGTACGTGACCTGGTGGCATCAGCAGTGACTTCATCGGTGAAGTAGGCTCGAAGCAGACTCATGGCGATGGCAGAGTCCTGGTTGGGCCGGTGCGGTACCTGGCGGCATCGGTGGCATTTGTATTGATGAGATCCAGCAAGGACTCATCTTGGTGAGGACGTGGGTGGAGGTGAGATGGGTCCACAGACTGGATCACTGAACAAGAAGGAGGGTAAAGCTGGACACTTTTTATTTATTTCTTTACCTTCATATTTGATATTTTGGTTTATTTTTCTGTGTTTTAAGATGGCACCAGAGAGTGGTGACACTATAGAACACTTTCCATTCTATTTTGTAACAAAATGCACTTGATAATAAATACATCAAATCGAAATGAAATCCTTTAGTCAAAGCAATCAGACTGTCCATCTGGATTAAAACAGTGTTTCTTCTGACTATTATAGTGGGGATTTAAAAGTTGAATTTAAGCCTTTGTCAGAAGCAACAAATATATGTAGGTTTTTATTAACAACAAAATGGCTGCAAGTTATGATTTGACATTGTGAACCTGTATTACTGCTTTGCTGAATTAGCTGAAATAGAAAATAAAGCAAACAATGGAGTTCTCATAAAATGAATCATGTGACACTAATTGACCACTCAATCTAACCTTGAACTGCCAGCATGAGATGATGATCTCCCTCAGACAAGAACCATTTCCCAGGAAGTATCATTGCATTAACCTGCTGTCAATCATGTCACCTTATTACTGGTGATTGGTCTTTTCTTATAATTAAGGCTGTACTGTCTTTCAAAAACATATTTAAAAATGCTTATTGTTTGACTGTAATTGCGCAATTTTGCCACGGAACACAGAAGCTTAAACCTCTGTGTTGCTGGACAAAACTGTGCCAGGCTGCCTTATTTTATTAAACTAATAACCTTGCTTCATACAGACTGCTTTCCATTGATTCTTTTGACCGATCTCGAAGGCGAGAGTTGTCGCCTGGGGTCTACATCTTCATTTGGTGCAGTGACCCGGGGTTTGACATGGATGGATCATGAACAGCGGTGTAAGAGCCGAGAGTCCTTCACTGTTGAGAGTTGAGCAATTCGGCCGGGGCCACACCTGAGCATTTTATATGCGTTTAGTTTTCCTCTCATTCAAGTGGTGCCCGACCTGACCCCTCGCTGTTTATTTTCTAGTCCAGCCCAAAAGGATCAGTCTGAGCAAAGATAGGAGACCCTGTGTATGTAAAAAAAGGGGTAAAAATAAGTGAAGTTGGGAATGTTTTTAATATTCACGGTTGGCGGTTTCCGGGGTTGGTTAACTCTGAAGCGGGATTATTTACCTCCGAGTGTTTTATTTTAACGGTTGGCGGTTTCCGGGGTTGTTTAATTCAGAGTTTTTTTGGATTTGTTGAACTCTGACCTTTGAGCCCCTCCTCACCTTCAAACTTTCCGAGTTTTGATATTGTGATTGAATTTGATCCGATGAAGACGAGTAGAGAGGGACAAGGTCGGGAATCTTCTCCGAATTCAGTAAACCCGATTTGGCTGGATTGGTGTTGTTTAAATTAATACCAAGATTCTTTAATATAAAGAAAATATTGCGGTATTTTATAACAAAAGTTTTCATGCTCTGTAAAATTAGTTAGGGTTTGTGGAAGTTTGGTGAATGTAAAACAAGTCTGAGTCAATACTTTAAAAGGAAAGTGGTTTGAAATGGGTAATTATATTGATAAAACAGAAGGTCCACTCTCAACGTTAGTGACAACGTGTAAAATTTCAGAAGAAAATCGAAGGCTTTTAGAAAACTGAAACAAAGCGTTGGGCCATGAACTAGCAAACCCACAAGCTGCTGCCCCTATCTATTTATTGCCCTTGGAAGCCCCATGAAATTATATCTCTGCTCAGTAATGCACCAGACCGCCACGAGGTACCTCAGCAATTCATCGATTTCCTAAGTACCACAATTAAAGTTTATGATGGTAATGCCAAAGATCTTTGGGCCCTTATCTGGTCGGCATGGACGGGTTGGGCCGAAGGGTCTGTTTCCCTGCTGTACATCTCTATGACTCTAGGTCCTTACCCTCTCTGAATATGCCCACTTTACTGAACACATTAAGCACAATCTTAATGCTGTAGCCCAGGAACAACAGCGACAAGATGATATTCTTGCTGCTGCATCTGCTGTATTAGCAAAGCCTATTGAGCTCGCTCGTATTCTCAAACTTTGCCCGAAAAATCAGGAATCTGCTGAGGGCTTCCTGGAACGCTTTAGAGAATGTTATGAATCTTATTCTGGAGATGAAAATTGAAATTTCAGTGCTGCCAAAGCTCAATATAACTCAATGCTATTAAACTGCCTGCCACCCTCTGCAGCCACAGCAGTCAAGGTAAATGACTTGCAATGGTTTGAAGCCACTCCTCATCAACTCCGTTGTTCTATTAGAGTTTTATGGAAACAACAAAGTGAAGAAAAGCCTCCAATCCGTGTAAAATCGGAATTAGTGCAGGAGCCTGAGTCCTTGACCTTGTCCAACAGGTATGAGTTTCTTGCTCCCTGTACGGATGAGGAAAAGGGCTCTGTGTGATAGGGGATTCTATAATTAAGGAGACAGATAGTATCCTATGCAAGCCGGATCGGGAGTCTCGCATGGTGCGTTGTCTGCCTGGTGCCAAGGAAAAAAAGAAGGAACGTAATTCCTGATGTTTTGTCGAAAGTATAATGTGCAGGCATAGAAGGGTAAGAATGTTCTGAGCTATGATAATTATACAGTGCATTCATTTGTTCCATCCTAATTGTTTAATTTACTTGCAATGCCCATTAACAATAGCTCCAATTCCTGACAAGGATTTAGTGCTTATCACCTTAAAATCACTATTTTAATATATTAACATATTCCCAAGGATACATAGCATTTAACACCTGCAAAGAGTAAACTTTTTTCTATTTCAAATCATAAACCTCCCCATTATTAATGTGTTGGTAAACCCTTGATTTAATGTTTTTGAAAAAGTATTTTTAAATAGATTATTTTTTGATTCAAACTTCTTATGTCTGTTGAGATTGTGTTGCGTAATATTTGTTAAAATGATGTTCAAATGTTTCTGCTCAGGGACCGTGAACTAATTCCACTCCCTCTGAAACCTAATTGAATCACTGGGGAGATGCAGTTGCTTTATATAAAGGGCTGTCATAAATGAAATACATTTGGTGCTTCGGGTCTATTTTCACGCTTGGTGTTGTCTCCACTCTCTAAAAATGGGACTGTCCACAATTGAACAGACAGCTTTCATTTACTATCATTTTATTGCAATTTTTGGACTTCCTGGTAATAAACTGAAGCTGGTTGATTATTTATTTCCGTGTTAATCGATCTTTAACTCACTTCTTTTTCTACTTCTCACTCAGCCTCAGAAACCTCAGGTTTTGTCACTTTTTGCTTGAATCCAGTTTCAGGTATTCCTTTACTAAACAGAAAATGCTGCAATTTATGAAGTTTAATTTCATCAGAAACTGTATGGACATGCAGTCCCTGAGGAGATTGCGTGCTGGTCCAAGTTTGGAGAAACAGATGTTTCCAGACCCATTGCTGCTGATGCTCTTCACTGCTGGAGATTTTCATTGTCCCACGTTTGTGTCTGTTATTGATTCATAGAAATCAATGATTAGTTCACAACTCTGTGATATCTGTCCCTTGTAAATACCAGGAGGGTGGAATGCAAACTGCAGGGAATGTACTCTTCACTTTCTTAATTCCTAGCTCCTCAGTTCATTTCTGAATGTTTTCTGGATTGGAAGGGGAATTTTCTTGTTTTCGATCTGACCAGTAATATCTCATGTGCATAACTTCACAATATGTTTATCAGTCAGGGAAAGGTCAATCAGGGCATAAAGAAGCAAAGAGAAGGATAATTTGATATGTGAAGCTGAAGTAAGGTGTGTGGAGGCCCTTGTGGATCATAAACAGCAGAATACAACTATTGGGAAGAGTGATTTGAATGTTTTGCTGTAATTTTCAGCTAATAGTGTCATTAACTTGGAAATGTTACTCTTTTTGTTGTAGCTAACCTCCTGACAATTGCTGTCCTGTCTTGAGGAGGCTGTGGTCTATCAAAACGGGTCACTCTTTACTTGGTGGCTATGACAATAGCTGATCTTCTGGTCATCATTTTCAATGTGATCATCTATTACATGCTTGGGTACTATATACCATTTTCATTTCAGGACTACACTTCCTTATATAGCATTAAGGAGGTTATCAACTATTCGGTTATTGATTACTCGGTCTGGTTGTTGGTTGCTTTTACCATAGACCGCTTTGTCCTCATTTGTTGTCAACATTTCAGAGAAAACTATTGCAGGAAGGAAACTGCAGCTGTGGTGATAGTGACTGTGTGTGTTGTGTTCTCACTCAAAAATATTCCCTTGTATTTTGCGTTTGAGCCAATCTATATAATTAACAATATGGAGTGGGGTTCACATTTCAAACCAACCTATTACACCTTGCCAGGATGGATCACTTACGACTGGATTGGTGCAATTTTAAACCCATTGTTGCCATATTTTATCATTTTATCATTCAATGCATTGACTGTTCACAACATTGTGATGCTAATCGAACCCGCAGAGCACTGCAAGGTCAACGAAACACCAAGCACAGCGACGATCCAGAGATGCAGAGCCGAAGGAAATCCATCATTTTCCTCTTCACCATTTCTGGCACTTTTATCATGCTGTTGATGCCATATGTTGGGTTTTCCCTCATTTCCAGGATTACAAGAAATCTTTATGAACCAGATTATTACACGGATCCCCGCCTAACAGCAGATTACACTGCAGATATATTTGGACTGCTGAGCACCTGTACAAACACATGTGTTTATGCACTGGCCCAGACTAAATTCAGAGAAAGGTTGCGAGATGCCATAATGTATCCATTTTTTTACAATTGTTAAATATGTGAAGAAACCAAAGCAACACCAACCACAGCAGCTGCACTTTGGCAGCAATCACCTGAATTGTAATTTGATTTCTTTCCTCTGACTGTGACCTGTCCTGTGTGAGCCTCAGCTCAGTGACTGTCCTCTCACTGCTGCTCAAGTACATGGGGAGCTGTTGTAATGTCCGTGATGCTCTGTCAGATGAGCAGATAACCCAGGGTCAGCCTCCCATCTCAGGTGAACAGAATGGAGCTCACAGCATCATTATGGAAAAGAACCAGGGAGCTCTTTCCATTCTCCTATTTCTGCCTGAACCAACATCTTCAGAATCAGACTGTGGGACTCTTTATCTTATTGCTGTTTGTGAAGCTCTGTGATGTACTTGTTCGTTGTTATGATTTCTACATGGCGGCACGGTGGCACAGTGGTTAGCACTGCTGCCTCACAGCGCCAGGGACCTGGGTTCAATTCCCGCCTCAGGCGACTGACTGTGTGAGTTTGCACATTCTCCCCGTGTCTGCGTGGGTTTCCTCCGGGTGCTCCGGTTTCCTCCCACAGTCCAAAGATGTGTGGGTCAGGTGAATTGGCCATGCTAAATTGCCCATAGTGTAAGGTAAGGGGTATGTGTAGGGGTATGGGTGGGTTGCGCTTCGGCGGGTCGGTGTGGACTTGTTGGGCCGAAGGGCCTGTTTCCACACTGTAAGTAATCTAATTTCATCACAATGATTACAATAGTGAGAACACTTCAATACAATCTGATGAACGTGAAGTGAGGAGGAATGCACGAAGGTCAAGACACTTCTGACCTTAATGTAAACTCAATCTTTCTGAAAATTAAGAGGTATTTACAATTAAAATTATTGAATTATGCAAAGCCATTTTAATTGTGTGTAATTTTGAATATGCATGTAACCATGACAAATAATTACTAATGTAAAAAAAAATCACACATTCTGTGAACAATCTAAAACAGTTTGATGTAACTGTTGCAGGCGAGAGTATTTAGGATGAATACATGGGAGTTTCCATCCTGGTTTTGTATGGGATGGATCCCAAAAGGCTCCTGGGAATTCAGGGACCAGCCGGACACAGATCAACAAAAGCTCATGCTGGCTGGTCCCTCATTTCCAGGATTACAAGATTTTTTTCTGAACCAGATTATTATATGGATCCCCTCCTAATCGCAGATTACACTGCAGATATGTTTGGACTGTGACAGTCCGGCACAGGATGACCCCATTGGCTCAGTGATACTTCAGTGTGTGACCTCCCCCCAGGAGACAGGAGTTCTGTGAGGGTCTATCCACAACTGATGGCCTTAAAGGACCCTCAGGGTGAACTACTGAGGGCTTGAAGGAGGTGAGCGGCTGCAGGGTTCAACAATGAAAGTGAATCCAAGGCTGAAAGAGGGGGATGGGTGAAAATGCCTGAACAGGCAGGAGAGGGCAAAGACTGGTCGAGGGGTCTGGGCTAATGTAATCTGGCCCCAGGGACGATGGTGACTCTGGAATGGACTAGAGACAAGGTGACCATTCTATTTCTGAGGCAGGGATCGTAGTGACTGCTGTGGAAAGGGAGGACTATTCAACATGACATGAGGTCACATTGGAAAGGCTGAGCATTGTGCCCATGAGTGGGAGTTGAGCATTCAGTATTACAAGAGCTAACTGCATGGAGACAGACCCTTCAGTGCAACCAGTCCACACTGACCATGCTCCCAACTAAAGTTGTCCCACTTGCCTCTGCTTGGCCCATATCACTCCAAACCTTTCCTCTTCATGAACTAATCTAAATATCCTCCAAATATTGTAACTGTACCTGAATCCACCACTTTCTCTGACAGTTCATTCCACACACGAACCACTCATTGTGGAAAAGGTTATCCCTTATTTCCTTTTTAAATCTTTCCCCTCTCAACTTAAAAATATGCCCCCCTCCCCCAGTTTTGAACTTGCCTAACCCGAGGGAAAATACCCTTGTCATTCTCCTTTTTGATGATCCTCATGACTTTATAAACCTCACTAAGGTAACCCTTCAAACTCCTAAGCTCATGGGGACAAGGTCCCTGTCATTCCAGGATTTTCATATTCCAAGCCCTCCATTCCCAGAAACATCTTGGTATATCCATCTGAACCCTCTCCAGTTTAATAATATCCTTCCAATAACAGAATGATAATCTTTCCTACCATTGGTCATCAAAAATCTCTCTCTGTCTGCCTTTTAGACATTGAAAGATTCTACACCCACTGCCTTTTGAGGAGTAGAATTCCAAAGACTCACGAAGATCTAAAAGAAAAAAAAGCTGCCTCATTTCTGTCTTAGTGGGCACCCCCTTTTTTTTTAAACAATGACCATGTGACGTTGGAGCAGAATTTGGCTATTTTGCCCATTGAGTCGGCTCTGCCATTGAATGAGATCACAGCCAATCTGATAATCCTCAACCCCATGTTCCTGCCTTTTCCCCATAACCCTGATTCCCTTCCTGATTAGAAATGTGTCTATCTCAGCCTTGAACATACTGAATGGCCCAGCCTCGACAGCCCTGTGTGGTAAAGAATCCCATCAATTCACTACTCTCTGACAGTCAGAATTCCTCCTCATCCCTGTATTAAATGAAAGACCCTCACTGTGAGACTGTGCCCTCTGCTTCTCGACCCTCCCACCGGGGAAGCCCCCTCTCCATATCGACCCTGTCAATCCCCCTAAGAATCGTGTATGTTTCAATAAGGTGATCTCTCATTCTTCAAAACTCCAATGAGCACAAGCCCAACGTACTCAACCTCTTCTCATAAGGGACTGTTTCCATACTGAGAATCAACTGAGTTTTGTATTCACTCATGGGTTGTGGGTGTTTCTAGGTCAGCCAACATTCATTGTCCATCCCAGGTTCCCAGAGGGAAATTAAGAGTCAACACCATTACTGAGGGTCTGGAGTCACATGTCACCCAGACCTGGTGAGGACACCAGTTTGTTCCTTAAATGACATTAGTGAACCAGATGGATTTTCCAACAATCAACAGTGGATACATGGTCATCATCAGACTCTTAATTCCATATTTTAAAAATTGAATTAAAATTCTCTCAGCTGCCACCATCCAGCGGGATTTGAACCCAACTCCCCACAACATTCCCTGGGTTTCTGGATGAACAGCCCAGTGACATAACCATAACACCATCAGCTCCTCTTCATTGGTCCCCTTTAGTGAACCTTCTCTTGCCTGCCCCCCTCCCCCCATGTTACGATATCTTTCTTTAGATAAGGGGACCAAAAGGGTTCACAGGATTTCAGCTGTGGACTACCAATTTTAGCATCCCTATTTTTTATTCTCCATTCCCTGTGAAATAAAGGCCAACAGTCCATTTGATTCACTATGGCCTACTGAACGTAGATGCTTGATTTTTGTGATTCATACAACAATCCCGATGTGCTGCAGCTTCCTGTAGTCTTCAGCTCTTCTACTCCTCCTGCCAAAATGCATAGCTTACATTTTCCCACATTATGTTCCATCTGCCAATGTTTTGTCCATTTTGTTGTGCTTATGCTGCTCCTTTAACAAGGTTCCCCTTGGGTTTTTTTTTCAAGATGTCATCAACATTCAGGTTCGGAAAAGTCTGGGTTTGAAGGGTTTTAGGGGACAGTTTGATGATAGCTCACAGATACTGCCTCAGACAAAAGGCTCTTAAGTTTTAAGAAAACACTTGTACAATGAGAGGGGAGTGGCCCGTTGTCCCAGCTCAGTGTCACTTTGGTTTGGTTTTGGTCTGGCTGATCACTGAAAGCTGTCAGGTCATTGTAAAAGCTGCTGGACCCAAAGAAGCAAGTACAGGCTGATGCTCCACTCTCTCTCTGACATCTCTCCTGGAAGTCCCTGGGATGATCTTACCATTTGTGCCATGGGGTGTTTATGGGGATGGTTGAAAGTATTGGTAACAGCATCAGTAAGTTGGGATACCCTGCTGGTTTTTCAGATTGTTTAAGTTTCTCAGTATTCTATTCTCTTTTGTTTGTGTTTCATTTGGTAACCTTGGAAATAATTCTGCTTTGTTTATAACTGAATGGTTTGATCAACGGCATCCCTCCTGGAATATCCGCGATACACCTGCTGAAAGCAACGAGCAAATTTATGGTCCGGGCTACTTTCTTGAAATGTTTTGAGGGGGTCAGGCCTGGTCCATAACAGAAGAGTTAGATGATTGTTTTTGATGGACACATATTCAATGAGCCAAACGGTGTGGACAGGGTGGATAGGAAGCAGCTGCTGCTCTCAGGTGAAGGGTCTGAAACAAGGAGGCATAATTTTTGGGTGTGAGGGTGCAGGAGGACTTGAGGAAAACTTCTTCCTGCCAGAGGATGGTGGGAATCTGGAATGGATTACCTGTGAGGTAGAGCCAGGAAACCTCACAAACTTTAAAAATCAAGTATCTGAACAACTTGTCGATGTGAATGATTGGTCAGGAGTTATTGGACTTTATAGTGGAGGTGAGAGGGCTGCAATAAAAAAAAACCTCAAGCCTGAAGAAGCCAATTTATTTCTCCTTTCCTGTTGCTGTAAGCTGTAGCTGTTAATATGTCAGTGACCTATATAATTATGAACCAGTCACCCTGCGCCTCCTTCAAACAAGTGAAAACAACTAGAAAAACAAATAATCATCTCAACAAACCCTGTGCCCAATGACCATTAAACTACCTACCCAGCTGTTCCCTCTAACCAGAACAACAGTGTGTTTTGTCTGTTTGTTTTTGTACATAGATGGGTGTTCATTAGTAGATTAGATTTTTGTTTATCAGCAGTTCATAATTATTTCTCTGCAGATGGAAACTATTTATTTGTAGTAAAGAATAACACTTGTTAAGTACACACACCATGTCCATGCTTTCTGTCAACCTGGGTTGAAAGGTCAGGTAAATTGGTGTATTCTGCATAATTCTGCAGATGACCAGGACCATATTGGAATAGACCCAGGCCTCATTAAAATAAGTCTCCAATGCTGGATTATTCTGGTGGAGAATTGCAGTGTAGCCCAGAAAGGCTGTCCTGCATCATTACCATATGCTGTGCACCTCCCAACTGCTCACAACAAAAGGGGGAGATGTCCTGGCTGTAGGAACCACAGACAGTTACAATTCCACAAACCAATCAACAATCTCCTGCTGGCTGCATCTCACTTTGTACACAGAGCCAGCGTCTCCTCATCTCTTATTCCTCATTGAAAAGGAACAGTGAAAACTCCACTGACAATGAGTTTCGGTAACTCGCTTTTTAAAAGTATAGCAGTTCCTTCCTCAGTCTTTTGTTGTAAAACAGTCCTTTTCCCATTTTAATTTACAATCACAAATACAAGAAAATACAATGTTATTTTCAGACAGGCATGGCCAAAGACAAATCCAAGTGGGGTAGTAGTCAGCAGGTTGTTACTGACTCAGTGCCCCATTAGAGCACTGTCATTGAGGATGGGGATGTTTGTGGATATCTTCCTTTGGTGATTGTACAAGTGATCATCGCCATTCCCTACAGGGATTTACATGGGATGTGAAAACAAAGACAATACTTTTAAAAGTATTTGGGGGTTGTTTTACATCAGTTGATAGGTGAATGGGACATGGTGCAAGGTAAATATGGACCGCAATGATTTTGGCGGCCATAAGATTATGAAAGGTAGAATATGGGAGGCCAACAAGCTGTACATTGGTGTAGTTAAGTCAAGAGGTAATGGGAACAAGTGAGGGTTTCAGCAAGTGATGAGTCAAATATGACTCTGTTTACAGGAAGCCTGCTTTATTATTAAACAGTTGTCAGAGGGATAGAGTCAGAAGCTCAGGAACAGAATTTGCTGCAGGAATCAAAACCAATGCTTGTCTCCCTCTGAGCATAATCTCCAAGCAGTGCCATGGGATCTGTTAAAACAACTCGCCAAGGTAGAGAGGGCCTTGTTTAGTGCTTCATATGGAAAATGGAAGCTCAAAAAGTGAAGTATTCCTTCAATTCTGCACTGGACCTCAGTCCTGACATTTCTGCTAAAGCACAAAAACAGAAACTAGGACAACGAGGACACTATTCAATATGACCATACCTCGTCCCTATCCCAATCCCAGATTCTTATTTTGTCCCCATACTCCTTAATATTTTTAAGACCCGAAACATTATCAATCTCTTTCTTGGTGATATTCAGTGACTTGGCCTCCACTGTCTCCTGTGGGAGAGAATGACATTGGGTCACCAGCCTCTCAGTGAAGAATTGCTTCCTGACCATATGGGACTGGAACCCAGAGCCTTGTGATTCAGACAGAGGGGATGCTAATTGAGACATAGTTACACCTGGAAAGGAAATATTTACAGGGATTGAACAGGGGAGTGGGAAAGACTGGATAACTCTTTCATTAAACCAGCCCAAACCGAATAGATTCTTTTCTAATGAATAAATGAAGATGAGGGAAAATCAGATCCTCAAATTGAAACTTCAGTCTTATTTCATGTTCAAATTCAGTTTTATCAATTCAATCAAAAAGACCTGAAAGAGGTGAACAGAGCCGAATAAACAGTCTCAGATAAATGAGTAATAACAGTGTTAAACTGCATTGCAACAACATGGCAGTAACCTCTGTATCTATCGTGGCTTGTGGAGAGTTCCTGCACTGATGTTGCGGATATGAGGTGAGCAAATGGTCTTGGGGAACAGAAACATGGTCCTATTTGTTGCTCATTTCTCAGACTATTTCTAATTTTTAAGGAACTGTCACAAACAGAGAACATCTGGTGATTCAGGGTCTGTCTTCATTGATTTCTGTCATCTCTGCTCCCGAAAAACTGGGTCTAATGGAACTCTCGATAATCGAACAGACAACTTTCATTTCCTGTAATTTTCTGGTATCTTCTGAGTCCCTGGGAGAAAGCTAAACCTGATTGCTTTTATCCGAATCACCTTTTCACTCTGTTCTTGTTCTTGATGTATCTTTCAACGTACGACACCTCATTCTCTCTCTGCACTGAGTTCACTTTCAGGATATTCTTTCAATTAACAAATCTTTCTGCTATTTATTAAATTTATTCTCTCTCAGCAAACATTTTGGCAATTAGTATCAAGTGTTTAGGAGGAGATTAATGATAAATTAACCAACCTTGAGAGGACTCTATCACTGAGGGTTTTCCTTGCGTCATATATGTCTTGGTCTGCTGTCAATCCATGGATAAAGATTGATCGCTATGATTAATCAACAACCTCATTATCCTGGAACATGCAAATATCAGGACAGGAGAAGGCAAACTCAAGAGTCTTCCCTCTTCTGTTTATAAGTTCCTGTGTCCCATGTCATGTTCATAAAACTTCCCAGTGTGGGGGAGGAATGTACTACATTGTAATCTGTGCAGTATCGCCACGCTCATACGGATATGGTGAGTTTATGAGTTAGGGGCTCGTCACTGTGGAAGTGAAGAGGAAAGTAACATTTTGATATCAAAGTCAAATAATGCAGATGCTGGAAACTTGAGGAAGTGTTTTGAAGAAGAGTCTTACTGGACTGGACTTGAAACATTAACTCTGTTTCTTTCTCCACAAATGCCATGAGATTTACTGAGTTTCTACAGCACTTCCTATGACATTTATATGACATTTTGATCTATGAGAGGGTGCAGGTTCTTGTGGAGCATAAACACCACACAGGTATGTTAGAATAAATGACCTGATGCTGAGCTATAAACTCCAAGCAATGCTCTGTCATTAATTTGGAGATTTTGCTCTTTTCTTTGTAGCTCACCTCCTGACAATTGTCCTTCTATTCTGAGGAGGATGTGGTCTGTCCAAAGGGATCACCCTTTACTTGGTTGGTATGACAACAGCAGACCTACTGATCATAATTTTCAATGTGATAATGTTTTCCATGCTTGGATGCTGCTTACCATTCTCATTTCTCGACTACACTCCTGTACACAGTATCAATGAGGTGATCAACTGCGTGGACCTTGACTTCTCTGTCTGGCTGACAGTCACTTTCACTGTAGTTCGCTTTGTCCTCATTTGTTGTCAAAAGCTCACAGAGATGTATTACAGGGAGAAGACTACAGCTGTGGACATAGCAACTGTCTGTATTGTGCTCTGCTTCAAATTCTTTCCCCGTACTTTGCTTTTGAGCCTGTTGGTGTAGTGGGGTGCTCAGTTCAAATCAATGTATTATACGTGAACACGATTGACTTTTGACTGGCTAGCCCGCTGACAGATAGGCCACCCCTTCAGTATTCTCAGTGGGAACCACTTCATGGAACATATTCTGCAGGAAATTCTCATCCTCTATGCCGTGGAGAGACTCAATGCTTGGAACCCTGATGTTGAGTAACCAGAGGCACTTTGCACACATGGTTATGCAGGTCATTTCAAAGTATCCTGGTGTTCAATCTGTTATGAAGTTGAAGGCATGTACTCTCCCTTGAAGAGAGAGTGAATGCTGTTCCGAACTAAGAGAGTGCAAACACCTGTGTTGATGGAGTGGATGACAATTGTAGGGTATACTGGAAAATTGAAAATATGTAATATTCAGATTTGAAATGGATACCTGAGTTGGTTGCTGTTTTGACCACTATTCACATTTAACCAATCAGTTTAAATTATGTGAGTCGAAAAGTGTAGCACTGGAAAAGGACAGCAGGTTAGGCAGCATCTGAGGAGATATTAAAACCCAATCGACTTTGAATTTATTGTTTCGCCAAAATTGAACCAAATAGACTATCCAATGTTGAGTGGGTAAAAAATATGGACATTTTGAAAATTGGTCAGAGAGCAATTACTGTTGAGAAAGAAACGCATGGAGAGCTAACACCTTGCTGTCCAAGAAATGAGGAAACACTGTCCATCAAATCTACCATTACATGTGAAACATACTCGCATTAAAAGACAGATGGACTCAGGGAAATACTCAGCTGGAAGGAGAAAGACACACAAGATGAGAGCGGGGTTTTGAAATGAAGTTGATGTATTTTAATGAGTGTCTTATTGGAACAGCATACAGTTATAGAGTTGGAGGCAGATAGTAAGCAGTTCAGAGAAAGGGGGGCTTTGAGTACTCAATAATTGCTGTTTAATGGTCACTTTTCGAGTTAAAAAATAAACTGATTTTATTTTCTTTAAGTTATGGAATCTGGGAGTCGCTGGTAATTTGACAATGGTGTCTTCAATTCTCCATAATAGGATCCTGGATGAAGACACACAGATTTCCAACGTCATGAGGTTGGACAAGGAGCAGTCCTGTCTTTGGAGGGGGCTTTATAATGATACTCTGAATTCTAAAGTGTGATAAACAACACTGATTTCTAACTTCCAGACTCTCAAACATACTTAAGTCGAACAAAAAAAAACTCATCCAGTCGTGGATGCAGCTCACCACTTACTCTGAAAGAATTTCACGTTGGAGACCAGAAACCAACATCTCAGGGCACAGTCCATGGGCATTGCTCACAGGCTCCCCACCTCAGACATTGAATTCCAACACGTGGCAGCCTAAAAATCCCCCATGTCATACGTAGAGCCCACTTAGAGGACCCTTCTGCCCTTCAATGCTGCCCCTTGGTGTGCACTGACAACTCTCATTGTAACGCTGCAGCAAGGACCCTGTACATTCAGGGCCACACACCCAGCTCATGGACTGGACCAGGCTGCATCTCCAGGCTCTCCACTTATTCTCAGAGCACTTACTCACTCAGAGCTGACCTGGATGCTCAAGCATCCCTCCTCCCATTGCTTGGCTCACATTTTCTGCTCATTTTCTCTCTCAGCCAGGCTCATACGCTGCTGTCTGACCTTGTCATTGAGCACAGATACAAAGCAAGGAAGCTCGTCAGAGTTGTCAGCAGGCCCAGTCAAGTCAAGGCAGAGAGCTTTCTCTCAGGGGTTTCCTGTGCAGTCAGTCAGGGACAGCCTCCAGGACCAGTCCAGGGCCTGCTCGGGGCAGTCAGAGTCAGGAGCCTCTCCTTATCATGGGAGAGCTATCGAATGGCAGGCAGCCTGCCTCCCACCTTGAGTCTTTCTGTCCTGTTTGGGCTGATCTCCTACTGGAATGAGAGTGAGGCAAGTATTAAGGAAGATGAAAGTAGGTGGCACAGCTGTTGCTGTTGGTTCGGGTGGGATGGTGCCCTGACTAAGTGAGTAGGCAGTGCAGAGGGCATGCAGGGTTCGTGGTGTTGGGGGTTGGGCTGGATAACAGTCAGTGGAGAAGATGTTGCAGACAATAGGGAGAGTGGGAAAGGATGAGCTTTAGTGGATGGTGGGTCCAGGAGCAGAAACAGAGTGAGTGTGAGGTATTGGAGAGAAGATGGTGCAACGTAACCTGGCAGAGTGGAGAAGGACATTGACCTTCTTCGGACAGCGCTGGGCATTCCTCCAGGCGGCTGAGACTGCACTGTCCCGGGTGGGAACCTCAGACAGGGCTGGCATGGTCTGGTGTCGAGGTCTCCTCTCCTGCCCCTAGAGGTGGAGAAAGTCCTGTGTCAGCAGCACCCATCCAGCAGGAGCCTGCCCGCAGTGTGGGGTACCGATTTCCCCCTGTCTGCCATTCCTGGGGCAAATATCAGCAAATGTGCAGGGCAGCTCCACACTGACAGCTTCATCATTCACTCCCGATCCAAGCAGAATACAGAAAGTACAGGAGAGAAATTAAGAATGGAATGGGTGAAGAGATTTTATCTAACCTCTGGTTATTGACTCATGACTCCAAATATTCTCATAACTTTAAGCAAGGGAATAATCCCAAATTCTTTAGTTCGCCAGACAATTGAAATCCTTTTTCACTGCTTCTCGACTGATTAACCTGCTTGGTCTCCACTTCAACCCTGACCTGCTGCTTCACCTTCTAAAGTTTCCTTTATTTGTGTATTCCAGACCAGGACAGCGAACGGTTTATTACCCGGCACCGATGGGACCAGGACGGAACCGGTTGATCTAATATTCCAGTTGATCAAGAGGTTCACATCATCAATGTAAAAACACACACTGAGTAATAGGAATATAATGCAGGAGAACATCACTGTTCTCCTTTATTTACAGCATTGATCATTTAAATGATAATGTAACGTTGTCTTAAATAAAACTTACCAGCAGACAGCCTTCTCACTCTTACACTCAAATGACGACTCAGACATTGTGGAGATTGTGATGATACGTCAGGAATTTCAGGGATATACTTGTTACTGGTTTATTGAGGGTGCCAGTTCACATGGTGACAGTTAAAACAAAGTTTACTGTGAATAAAGCAATATTTATATATATGTTTATTTATAAAGACACACATTGTCATAGCTGACTCTATTGTGGATTATATTAAATACCTAAAATGTGGAGATTTGTTTCAGTTTAAGGTAGATTAGAGGTTGTTAGCTTTGAGTTTGTTCCATGGTGCCTGTGTGAGCTGATGAAGAATGTTTAAACCTTTGCCCCAGCTGGGAGGCTTCCAGAAGCAAGACAGTCCTGAGGTTGCTATGGAGATAATTATTAAAGATGTGGCTATTCTGTAAATATAAACAAGTACATTTTGGTTACAAAAAGGAACATATTTAAGGAGACGCCAAATCTGGAGTTTGGTAAAAACAGGATCTGTTGTACTTCACCAAAGGCCTCAGTTAATTTATGTTTACAGGGAGAAAGGGCAAGGTCTAGCAAAGAAGATAGGGCCTATTAGTTCACTGAAGAGAGAAGAAATGTCACCACAGAAGTCTTGTGTTTATGTGTGTCTAATCTGTTCGAATGTGTGACTATTAATGATACCGACATCATCACATTCATTTTATTCCACTTTGGATGACACTATTCATAAAAACTGGACATTGTTGTCACATGGTGTGGGTATAAGGTCGATGTAGTGCGGTGCTGCACAGCAACATGTCCGCTCCCTTGGCTGATGACGGCTGGAAACCATGACAACCTGTCTGGCTTTGTGTCTGCACCAAGGGGAAGACATGACAGAAATATTGTGAACCTTGAAGCAAACCTGCCGTCAAAGGCACAGACAGACATTTGTGTGGCTGACAACGGGACATGGTGTGTTTCCCACCTGGTGCCAGGGTCAAGGTTATCTTGGAGAGGGTACAGCATTTGCATAAAGGTGAAGAGGAACCAACAGGAGGTCATTGTACAGATTGGAACCAACAGCATAAGAAGAGAAAAGAACAAGGGTATGTGGAGAAAATACAGGAAATGAGGCTCAAGGTTAAAAAACATAAGTCCTTGAGGGTAGTAATATCTGGATTACTCCTGGTAGCATGTGCTAGTGAGAGTAGGAATAGAAGGATAGAGCAGATGAAGGTGTAGCTGAGGGATTCACACAGGGGACAAGGCTTCACTCTTTTGGATCTTTGGAATCTCTTCTGGTGTATAAGTAACTTGCATACAAATAACAGTGTGCACCTGAATTGGAAAGGGACCAATATAATGGTGGAGAGATTCGTGAGAGCTGCTCTAGTCAGAGAGATGGTGAGAAACAAGATCAGTCTGAGATTGGCGCAGTTGGGAAAATGAGCAAGTCAAACAGTCAGGGCAGGCAGGAACAAAGCAGAGAATGGAGGTAGGACTGACAAATTAAATTGCATTAATTTCAATGCAGAAGGTCTCTCAGGTAAAGCAGGTGAACTCAGAGCATGGTTGGCAACATGGGAACTGGGGTAACCTAGCTATTGCAGAGACATGGCTCAGGGCTGGAGAGGACTGGCAGCTTAATGTTACAGGGTATCGATACTATAGGAAGGGCAGAAATGAGGGTAAGAGAGGAGGGAGAGTGATGTTTCTGGTTTGGGATAACATTACAGTTGTCCTGAGGGAGGAGAATTCAGGGAGTACATCCAGGGAAGTTATATGGATGAAGCTGATAAGTAAGAAAGGGATGATCACCTTAATGGGATTGTACTGTCATCCCCCCAACAGTCAGTAGGAAATTGAGAAGCAAATTTGAAAACAGATCTCAGTTATCTGTCAGAACAGTAGGATGGTAATGTTCGGGGATTTAAACTTACCAAACATGGACTTAGACTGTCTTAGTGTTAAGGACTTGGTTGGAGTGGGATTTGTTTAGTGTGTTCAAAAACCTTCCTCATTCAACATGTGGGTGTACCGACCAGAGAAGGAGGAAACCTTGACCTTCTTTTGGGAAATAAGGCAGGGTAAGTGACTGAGGTGTCAGTGGGGGTTCACTTTGGAGCTAGTCATCATAATTCCATGATTGTAAAGCAGTGATGGTAAAGAATAAACTGCATCTAAATGTTAGCGTTCTAAACTGGAGGAAGGCCAATTTTGACAGTATTAGTCCAGGACTGTCAAAAGGTGATTGGGGACAGACATTCACAAGTAAAGAGATAGCTGGGAAATGGGAAATCTTCAAAAATGCAATAAGACGAGTCCAAAGACAATACGTTCGTTTTAAACAGAGTAGGATAAGGTTGGGAGGAGTAGGGAATGCTGAATGACGAGAGAAATTGAGGGTTTGGTCAAGAAAAAGAAAGTAGCATATGTCAGGTATAGACCGTAGGGATTGAGTAAATCCCTAGAAGAGTATGAGGATAGGAGACTTTTAGTGAAATGGGAAATCAGGAAGGACAAAAGGTGACACACAATAGCTTTGGCAAGTAGGGTTAAGGAAAATGCAAAGGGATTCTAAAACTGCATGACAGACAGAAGGTTAACTCGTGCGAGACTAGGGCCCCATAAAGATCAACAAGGCCATCTATGCATGGAACCACAGAGGAGGAGGGAGATGCCAATTGAGTATTTTGCATCACTGTTTACTGTGGAGAAGGATATGGAAGCTAGAGAACTTGGGGAAATAAAGAGCAATTTCTTGCAAATTGACAATAATAACGGAGGATGGTTTTGCTGGACAATTTAACATGCAAAAAGAAGGATACATTCCCAAGATCTGATCAGGTGTAACCTCGAGCACTGTAGGAAGCTAGGGAAGTGATTTGTATCATCAGTTGCCACAGGTGAGGTGCCAGAAGACTGGAGATTGCCCAACATGGTGCTACTACTAAGAAAGGTGGTAAGGAAAAGCCAGAAAGCTATAGACCGGTGAACCTTATATTGGTGTTGGACAAGTTGTTGAAGGGAATCCTGAGGGACAGCATTTCCATGTATTTGGCAAGGCAAGGACTGATTATGGACACACAAGATGTCTTTGTATTTGGGAAATCATGTCTCACTAACTTGATTGAGTTTTTGAAGAAGTGAGGTAAAGGATTGATGAAGGCAGAGTGATGAACGTGATCCATATGGACTTCAATAAGGCGTTTTGCAAGGCACCTGTTTAGTAAGGTTAGATCACATGGAATAGGGAGAACTCACCATTCGCTGCATAACTGGCTGAAAGGTGGGAGACAGAGGGTAGTGTTGGAGAGTTGCTTTTCAGACTGGAAGCCTGTGATCAGCATTATGCACAAGGATCAGTGCTGGGGCAACTGCTTTTTGTTATTATTATAAATAATTTGAATGTGTACACAGCAAGTATGATTAGTAAATTTGCAGGTGACACTAAAATTGGTGGCGTGGTGGATAGCTAAGAAGGTGATCTCTGAATACAACGGGATCTTAATCAGTTGGGCTGATGAGGTGGCAGATGGAGATTAATGTAGATAAATGTGAGGTGCTGCAGTTTGGAAAGGCATATCAGGGCTAGTTCTGAGGAGTGTTGCTGTTCAAAGAGACCTTGGAATGCAAGTTCATAATTCCTTGAAAGTAGAGCCACAGGTAGACAGGATAGTAAAGAAGGCATTTGGGAAGCTGGCCTTTATGAATCAATACATTGAGTGTGGGAATTGGGAGGTCGTTGGAATACTGCATTCAATTCTGGTCTCCCTGTTAAGAGGAGGACGTTGTGAAACCTGAAAGGGTTCAGAAGTGATTTGTAGGTATGTTGCCAGGATTGGAGGGTTTGAGCTATCGGGGGAGGATGAACAGCTTGGAGCTATTTTGCCTGGAAGTTGCAGGCTGAGGGGTGATATTATAGAAGTTTACAGAGCCAAGGGTGTTTCCTGAGGGTAGGAGAGAGCAAAACTATAGAGGATACATTCGAGATGAGAGGGGAAAGATTTACAATGGATCGAAGAGGCAACATTTGCACAGAGCGGGTGGTTGATGCTTGGAAGAAGCTGCCAGAGGACGTGGTGGAGCCTGGTACAATTACTAGATTTACAAGCCGTCCAGATGATACACAGATAGGAAAGGTTTAGAGAGATATGGGTGAAATGTTAACAAATGGGATGAGATTAATTTGGGATGTCTGGTCGGAATGGACGAGGTGGATGTACAGCTCTCTGATTCTCTGACTGTGTGGGTGAGGGGACAAAGTTAGAAAGGCCAGGCAGGGATGGTGTGAGCATCCATGTAGAGAGCACTAAGAGAGCGAACAAGGGGCCCTGAGATGGACCTGGCCCAATTGTTCTCCTTCAATCTTCCAATGTAGGTGAAGGTTGTATTGTGTAATATCTGTTAAAATTAACTGTGACTGTTTGTTCAAAGACCGCAAACTAATTTCACTCTCTCTGCAACTGCACAAAATCACAGGGGAGATTTAGTTACTTTATATAGCAGACGAATGTCTGATGATTCAGATCTGTCAACAACAATTGCCATTATCACCTCTCTGAAAATGGAATTATCAACAATTGAACAGATAGCT